>NC_058132.1:173782057-173846706 GCF_016433145.1 Gracilinanus agilis | reverse complement strand
CACCTCACACCTAGCAGATTGGCTAAAATGAAAGAAGGGGAGAGTAATGAATGTTGGAGGGGATGTGGCAAAATTGGGACATTAATGCATTGCTGGAGGAGTTGTGAACTGATCCAGCCATTCTGGCTGGCAATTTGGAATCATGCTCAAAGGGCTATAAAAGAATGCCTGCCCTTTGACCCAGCCATACCATTGTTGGGTTTGTACCCCAAAGAGATCATAGATAAACAGACTTGTACGAAAATATTCATAGCTGCGCTTTTTGTGGTGGCAACAAATTGGAAAAGGAGGGTATGTCCTTCAATTGGGGAATGGCTGAACAAATTGTGGTATATGCTGGTGATGGAATACTATTGTGCTAAAAGGAATAATAAACTGGAGGAGTTCCAGGCGAACTGGAGAGACCTCCGGGATCTGATGCAGAGCGAAAGGAGCAGAGCCAAAAAAACATTGTACACAGAGACTGATATACTGTGGTAAAATTGAATGTAATGGGCTTCTGTACCAGCAGCAATGCAATGACCCAGGACAATTCTGAGGGATTTATGGTAAAGAATGCTACCCACATTCAGAGGAAGGACTGCAGGAGAGGAAACATGTAAGAAAAGCAACTGCTTGAACGCATGGGTCGGGGCGGACATGATTGAGGGTGTGAACTCGAAACTACCACACCAATGCAAGCACCAACAATTGGGAAATTGGTCTTGATCAAGGACACATGACAAAACCAGTGGAAAAGTGCGTCGGCCATGGGTGGGGGGAGTGCGGGGGGCGAAGGGGAAAATAGGAGCATGAAACATGTAACCATGTTAAAAATGATTATTAATAAATGTTAAAAAAAAAAAACTGGAGCAAAAAGGTTCTAAACTAACTCAGCCACACTCATGGAGAAGAGAGAAAGAGGGAGGAGCTACAGAATTTGTGGAGGCGCAGGAGAGATTAATGAGAATTTTGGGAAATACTAAGGGACTTGTGCTGTGTGGAATGAAATCCAAGGTTCAAAATCTCCATTTATACAAGGGAGTTCATTTATGGCTTATTCAATTTCTTTTTATAAGATAGGGTTATTTAAGAATTCTATTTCCTGTTTTATTAATCTAAGCAATTTATACATATTTTTAAAAAGATATATTCCTTTCTATTCCCATTTACTATTCCCCGGAAGTCTATCATATTTAGCTTTTCTAAAATTTTATGCATCTCTTTTATTTCCTGTTTATTTTATGGTTAAATTTATCTAGATCTGAAAGGGGGCACCTATGTCTTCTGCCTTGAAATGAATACTTAGTATCAGTTCTAAGACATAAGGTAAGGGTTTAAAGAAAAAGAATTTAAAAGTATTGATATTGTTTATTGTAGGTTTTGGCAAAATGTAGTTTCCCTATTTATTTCTTTTAGTTAGGTGTTTTTGCTTTTATTTTTTCTGAGATCATGATTGCTATTTATGCCTTTTTTTCTTTAGTTAAATTTTGATAGATTCTGATCCAGTCCCTTATTTTAACTTTGTATGTAACATTCTGTATCAATTGTGTTTCTTGTAAACAATGCGTTGAATTCTAATTTCTAATCCATTCTGCTCTCTTCTTCTATTGTATAGATTAGTTCATCCCATTTATATTCAGGATTATTGCTAATTGTGTATGTTTCTCCATCCTTTTCTCATGTATTTTTCCTTCTCTTTTCTCTCTCATCTCTTTAAGAGTTTGTTTTGCTTCTGCCTACTGCCTCTGTAAGAAGGAGGGGTGGTGATTAGAAGGTTAGTTGGTAACACCCTAGAAAGAAGTATGAGCGCCTCTCCTCCCTTTCAGCCACCCCTCCTTACTGGGAGACAAAATGGGGTTCCAGAGGAAAATGGGGGACCCCAGCTAATCATGCCGGGATGTAGAAGTTAAAGGTAAGCTATCCCCACAAGGGGAAATGAGTGTGATCCTGAAAGGATGTTGGTGCCAATCAGGGCACACAGAAGTCTCTGCCTATTCCCTAGTTGGAAGCAAGGCTTAGAATGGAGGTCAGCCTGCCTTCCTTCTTTCATCCCCCTTTCTCTGCCTCCCACCAATGAAATACATGCTGATCTGTCCAAATAAACTATGGGTTTTTTTTTAGAGAACAGGTAACAAGGGAATTGGAAGTGGGGTTCACAGGAAATAGGGTGCAGGGGTAATTTTCCTAAGTCCCCTCAGTCCTTGACTATGTTAGGTACTCACAGATATACTCTGTGTTCCCGAAACACAACTTTACTGTCCCAAATCTGAGATAATATGCTAAAATTATGATTTGTTATTAAAACTCAGAGGGAATATTGAGGGGCAAAGACCAAGGCAAAATGGGGTCCAGGGGTCAGCTCCCCACAGAAGTCCAGTCACCCCTGGCCAACACTGATGAATCAGTTGTTAGATTCTGAAGCAAGTATGCTTCAGGAACCAGTATGGATCAGGAGAAATAGTAAATCTTCTTTGTAAGTCTGAGGAAAACCTCCTAGGCTCACTTTGAGGGTCACACAGCCAAAAACAATCACCTCCCCTTTTGGCTAAAACCCCCAAACCAGCTTCAGTTGGCTCTTCACTCCCAGAAGTCCTTGCTCCTGCCAACTGTCATTGGATCCTCCTCCTCCATGTTCTAACTCTCCAGGTTTCAAAATGCCTGGCTTTGCATTGAATTCTTACACCTCCCTTAATTTACCTTCCATCTTATCCCTTCTCACTTTTTTTTCTCTTGTCTCCTTTTCTTTGTTTCCCTGACAGGTAAAATGAATTTCTGTACCTAATTTTGTGTGTGTATGTGTGCATTCTTCCTTCTTTACCTAGTTCAAATGAGAGTGAAGTTCAAGTGTCACCTGCTTCTTCCATAATCTCCTCTTATTTGTACACTCCATTTGTGAGATAATTTCCTCTTCCTTCCCCCTTTTCCAGTGCATTTCTCTTCTCTTAACCTTCCATTCATCTTTTGAGACCATCCAAACATGATAGAATCATACCCAAGTTATCTACCTAATTAGATTCGGCTAAGACCCCTGGTGATGATTAAGTTCTGAGAAGTTACAAGTGTCATCTCCTCATATAAGAATGTAAACAGTTTAACCTTGTTTAGTTTTTTATGTTCATTTAGTTCTTTATGATTTTTCATTAATACTTTTTGTTTCTCTTCAGTCCTTTGTTTATGTGCCAAATTTTCAACTTAGTTCTTTTCTTTTCATCTGGAATGCTTGAAAGTCCTCTATTTCATTAATCCTCATTTTTTTCTTCTTGTATTAAGTTTTGCTAGGTAGTTTATTTTTGTTTGCAAGCCTATAGCTTTTTGCTTTCTGGAATATATTATAAGCACATACATTACAAGCCCTCCACTTCTTATACTAAATGCTAAATCTTGTGTTACTCTCACTGTGATTCCTCAAAACTGGAATCCTTTCTTTTTATCTGCTTGCAGTATTTTTTCTTTGACCTGTGAGCTCTGGATTTTGGCTATGATATTTCTAAGAGTTTTCATTTTGGTGTTTCAGGATTCTTTCAATTTCTGCTTTGCTTGCTGATATTAAGATATCTAAGGAGTTTTCTTTTATGATTTTTTAAAATATAAGCCCAAGCTTTTAAAAAAATTAAAAATTGAGAGGGCAGCTAGGTGGTTCAGTGGATTGAGAGCCAGTCCTAGAGACTGGAGGTCCTGGGTTCAAATATGATACTGCCTCATTGTGTGAAATTACTTGATCCCCATTGCCTAGTCCCTACCACTCTTCTGCCTTGGACTCAATACACAATATTGATTCTAAGATGGAAGGTAAGAGGTAAAACAAAACAAAAAAGTAATGGTACTCAGTTGGCAAACTGTTTCAGGTGCATTTTCCCATGGATTTCTGCTCAGCCTTGTGCTATTTATTATTTTTATCAATAACTGGGACAAAGGCAACCTTATCAAATGAAGAGGGCACAAATTCAGCACTTAGCATTATGCTTAATAAATGCTAGCTGACTATCAAACCCAGGAAGCAGAGTTAACATAATGTATAATAGAGTTAGCAACCTGAAAGATTTTTATAGGCTAGAATTAAAGGAATTGAATCTAAGATGAAATTAATTAAAGTTAATTGTAAAGTTCAGGCAATTAAACAAATATGAGATGGAGGAGACATGATTAGATAACAGTTTGGAAAAGAACTGGGTTTTTTGATAAATTGCAGTTTCAATAAGAGTGAACAGTGTGATGTGGCAACAAACAATGATAACAAGAACTTGGGCTACTTTTTGAGAAGTATAGCTTCTAAAAATAAGGTGATGATAGTAACTCTACTCTGCCCTGGTCAGAATATATTTGGAATACTGTATTCAGTTCTGGGCAGCAAACTTTAGGAAAATAAGCTAGAGAACATTCAGAAGAGGGCATCCAGAAGAAGAAGGATCCAGAGTCCATGTCATAAGAGGATCTAACCAAAGAACTGATTATGGCAAAAAGAAGACTTAAGGATGGGACGGGGAGGGCTATTAGCTGTATTCAAGTATTTGATAAGCTGTCATATGGAAAAGACATTAAACTTGAACTGTTTGGCCCCAGAGAGCAGAATTAGGAGTAGTAGAAAGAAGTTGCAAGAAAGCACATTTAATCTTCATTAGCCTTCATATGAGGAAATATTTCCTAATAATTAGAGATATCTTGAAATGGGATGGTCTGACTCAGGAGGTAAATGGTTCCTCTTTAACAAAGGTCATTTAACAGGAGTTGAAAGACTACTTATCAAGAATGTTATAATTGAGATTTCTTTTGGGGTATAGGTTGGACTAGGAAGTTATATGGTCCCTTTCAATTAGAAAATTCTTTGTCAAAAATTAATCCAGAAGACAGCTACATGGCTCAATGGAGAGCCAGGCCTGGAGATGGGAGGTCCTGAATTCAAATATAAACTTAGTCTCATATATGACCCTAGACAAATCACTTAACCTCAAATGCTTAGCCCTTATTGCTCTTTTGCTTTGGAACTGATACTTAGTATTGTTTCTAAGACAGAAGGTAAGGATTTAAAAAAAAATGTAACTCAGAGCATTAGCATTTCAGCTTAATCAAAACATTTTAATTTTCTGAGCAAAGAAAAAAAAAAAAACCATGGGGGCAGCTGGGTAGCTCAGTGGAGTGAGAGTCAGGCCTAGAGACAGGAGGTCCTAGGTTCAAACCCGGCCTCAGCCACTTCCCAGCTGTGTGACCCTGGGCAAGTCACTTGACCCCCATTGCCCACCCTTACCAATCTTCCACCTATGAGATAATACACCGAAGTACAAGGGTTTAAAAAAAAAAAAAAAAACAGACTACAGACATGTTAACTGGGTGCTATAACTAAAGACTTATCATGTGAGCTATGTATAGTTAAACAATTTGTAATCTTTTGAGAGTACAGAAAAATCAAATGAAGGTGACATAAAATGAGAGGAGGAGAGAGGAGAGGGAGTTATATATGATTGAAGGAGGTATACAAAAGTTAGGTTTTAAAAAATATATTCTTGAGAACAGGCTACATATTAGTGAATAATTGATTAGATAAGCCAGTTGGGTCACTGTTTTTCCACTGTTCTACCAAGAGGCAGCAAAGTTTCCTATGAGAAAGAAAATACTTTATATTCCTTCAGAGTAGAAATATTCATCATACCCATGGTCCTTTGCAGTATTAAATTCTTTAGAAGCATGGTAAAATAATACAGGGACTCAAGATTTGATTCCACATAGAATTCTATGAAAATCTGAATTTTGTGAATAGAATTGATAGTTACATGTTGCTTTAAAGTTTGCAAAGCACTTATAGAATCTTATTTGAGTCTTACAACAACTATATGAGGTAAGTACTATAATTAGTACTATTATTCCTCCTTGGTAGATGAAGAAGTAGATTCAAGGAGATTAAGATAGTTGCTCAAGGTCACATGGCTAAATTTTGGAGATGGGATTAAAACTCAAACTTGACTAGCCCTAAGCCCAGAATTTCATCAATTAATATTCAAAATAAGTATTTAGTCAAAGAGAAGTCAGTACTAACAGAAAAGTCTTGTGTTCTTAATGGCTAAGTGGCATAGTGCTGGGTCTGGAGTCAGGAAGACCTAAATTCAAATTTGTGCTTAGATACTTAATAGCTGTATGATTCAGGGCAAATCACTTAAACTCTACTTGTTTCAGTTTCTTCAAATGTGATATGGGAATGATAATAGCACCCTATATCTCAGGGTGGTTGGTCAGGGTCAAATGAGATTTTGTAAAGCACTTAACCCAATATCTTGCACATACTAGGCATATACTATATTTCATGTTTTTTCCTTTGTTTCCTATAAAATATTCTTATCAAAGTATCATCTTCTGTAATCTAATTGGTTCCTATCTTTTTCTTTAGCTCTCCCAATACAATATAATCTGTGTTCTTTTTAAACTGCATAAAGTCTGTTTTTTTTCCTGCCTCCCTATTTTATTTCTCCATAATGATCAGCCTCCTAAAAGATGAATAAATCATTCACAACTTGTGGATTATTCATGCCAAAACTCACCTTCACTGGCATGGATAATCAAGAATTTATAGTGTAAAGGTGAGTTGAAATCAACCCATTCCATTTAACTCTTGTACATTTATCATGTGGGAAAATATCTTGATCCCTTAGCTCTGATTTGTTTATCAGGGAGGAACACATCTCAATTAGTTAGTCAATTAAAGACTTTAAGTATACAAAATCTTTTTCTTTTTTTTTTAAACTTTAATATCTTTTACATAAATTAAAACTTTTTAAACTTTAATATCTTTTACATAAATCCTCCTATATTAATTTTTTTATTTGTTACAGGGCTAGGCAATGGGGGTTAAGTGACTTGCCCAGGGTCACACTACAAAATCTTTGAAAGCCATTAGACTGAACTTCTATGAAGTTCACAGGAAGTCTGTTTTGATTAAGTGGTGGACTTCATAATACCCTGGGAGGCCTTTATAAAACCAAGGACCTTTTCAGAACTCAAGATATTTGAGAAAGTGGAGAGGAGAGAGTGTTTTAGCTAAATTCTTAAGAAGGAATTAGTTAGGTGGAAAGAGAAGATCTTGGATTTTGGTTTTGGTCTTCTCTTTCAACTCTTTGATTGGAAGAAGACCTTTTAAACTTTGGTAGTCCAGAGAGTTTGCTATCTTCTCATTGGAATTTTAGCAGGATCTCAGAAGAACATTGTCCACATCAGAAGTTAAGGACATACTGAACACATCATTGTCCACAGACTGAATGGTAAATACTACAGCAGATAAACACTATACTCTACTGAAAGAGTACATTTTGAGGGGGATGAAGATGATGATATTGTTGACTCCATGAACTGTATTACCCCTTTTTCCAGATGTGCTCTAAGTTTGAGTTCATTTAATTCTGGATTCTGAATTTATTTGTGGGAGAGGGTACCACAGACCTTTGGGTGGATTTTTTTTATACCAGCTATTTTTGCTGCAACATTTTAGTGATACTTCTTCCTAAAAGCTGGTTAAGTTTAGCTAACTGATTTTTAGGGACAGATAGGTGATGCAGTGAATAGAATGCTGGTTCAGGAGTTAGGAAGACTCGGCATTATGAATTCAAATACTGCTTCAGACACTTAATAAGTTTTGTGTCTTTGGGAAAGTCACTTAACCCTGTTTGCCTCATTTCCTCATCTATAAAATAAGCTGGAGAAGGAAAGGGCAAAGCATCTTAGCATCTTTGCCCAGAAAACCCTAAATGGGATCAGGAAGAGTTGGACATGACTGAACAACAAAAACTGATTTTAACTAATAGTCAAGGCCAGAAGCCCACCAGAGGGAACTTGTGAACTATAGCATAAAAGAAAAAAAATCCCTCAATATTTCAGGCCTAACCATAGAGCCCCAAGTATGGATAGTAGCCATACTCTTGGGACTCATCAGTGTGAGTGGGAATTGGGATAGTCGCCCCATTGCATGTACTACAAATATAAAACATTTTGTTGTTCCTAAGGGGTTGTGAAATATTAGAACTGTTACCAATCTGATATATAAGTATCATGAGTGTAGGTAGACACAGCCATTGACTGTACTTGAACTGTTATGAACCTGTGTTGGATGAATATATCAAAGGAATTTTAGAGCAGTACATTTTTTTAGGAAAGCCCAGCCTCGTTGATAATTTCTGATCCATTCCATAATGGTTCCTCCAAAAACCCAGCCTTAAGGTGAAGACCAAAAGTTCTGCGAGGGTCCTATGAAACAACTCATTCCTCTAAAGTTTCCTTCTATAAGGATAATATTAGAAAATAAGTATTGTTTTTATTAGTTTAAAGATAAGAAGTAGAGAAGCTGGCTTGAGGAAGAATTGGAGTTTCAAATAGAGCTGAGAGAGAGTGTTAATTTCAACTGATGGCAGTTATAACCGTTATTTCTATGACAGTTACACTCTCTGGGCGTGGCATTCCAGGAGTGGCTTCTGGCAGTCCCCAGAGCCACATACAGACTCTCTCTCTCTCAGGGCTGGAGAAGGTAACATCTTTGCCTCTCTCTCTCAGTCTGAGGGAGTGTTTTCTTTTCCAACTTGGGAAACACTATTCATTTATCTGTTACTGTCTATAATTGATTAAACTGTGGAAAAAACAAAACAAAACAAAACCTGGTCCTTTTTTTGGACTCTGAGTCTGTTAAGGCTTGATTCTTAAGGTTGAGTGGAGACTCAACCAGCTAGCCTTGGTTATCTTTGTAACTTAAAGGCGAAGTTAAGAGTTATAGTGGTTAGGTTTATTTAGAATAGTATAAATTTGGTTAGTTAGATCAGGGAGGTTTAGTGTAGCCTATGAACCACAGGAGAAGCAGTTCCTTGCAGGACTTGGGAGTTCATCTTTGAGCTTCACTTCATTTATCACTGAAGATACTTTGATAACATCTATCAAAAGTATCTAGAAACAATTTTGAGCCTTTATTTTTCAGTTTTTTGTCTTTATTTGTGTGCTCACCTATTTTATTTTTACACTTCGATTCGAACTTCCCTTGAATTCATATCCATAATATTTGTAGACATATTTAAGTATTGAATTATTATCTTCTGTTAGGTTCTACATATGGAAAATTATTTTTTCAAAGTTTCTGACCTACAACACTGATGTGTACATACATATAAAGGTCATAAAACAACCAAATGAAAATAGTAAACCAAGATTTACTTAGAAGCAAAATGTCTACATTATATACAGATCAATGGTATATACATACATATATATATATATATATATTAGGGTTAGAAAGTGAGGTTATATACATATCAGGAGTAGGATAGAGAGATTAACTTTTGTCCAGATCTCTTAGGATTAGAAGTTGTCTTTCCTTTGATTAAAGATAGGCTCCCTAGATTGGAAACTCTCTGAGACACGTTTGTAAGATATAGATGCTCTTAGTGGCAAAGTGTCACATTTATAGGAAGTATTTTGAGGTGCAACAACAAGAACCATTTTGATGATGATCCCGTAAAGTGTTATCTACTATTTACTAAATGAAAACTCTCTGGGTATTACCACTAGTTATAAATTGCCCTGTAGTAATTTGGCTAGAGAATGGATATCTGACACTTTACTCTGCCTTTCCCTCTTCCCACCTTTCATTCATTCATATACCTGAAATTTCTACCCCTTTCTTATGTCTTTTCAGTCTAAGTTTATTTACATTATTGTAGATCTACAGCTGGAAAGAATTTTAAGATTCTTTTGGGTCAATGGGTCTTATGTAATAGATCAGAAAACAAAGCTTCCACCCAGTGGAATTGCTTATCAACTCCAGGAGGGGAGAGGGAACAGGGGTGGGAAAAATCATGAATCATGGAACCATGGAAAATATTATTAATAAATTAAAATATGTATATATATATGTATATAAAGAAAACCAAACTTCAGAGAAGTTAAGTGACTTCCTTATGTCCACAGGCAATAAGTTGAAGTGCCAGGTTTTGAACTCAGGTCTTCTGGGTTCTCCCTTTATTTTAATCACTTTTAGTGATGAACAATATTTGGCAAACTAGTGGAAATAAACTAATGAATCTAGATGGCAAATAAGAAAATCTATTTTGGTTTGTAGTAAGTGATAAAGTATAGAGATCGATACTCTATAACCAGAGACTTATCTGAGTGGCCTGGGTGGTCGTCGGATGCAAAGAATGAAACAGACTGGAAGCACGGCTTGTTAGCTCATTGTACTTCAAAAAATACTGAAGTAGCCACTTTATTATAAAGGAAAATAAAGATCCCTTTCCCCCAAAAGCCCAAGAAAGTTTCCCACAGTTACAGAGAGCAAGATTTTTACTATAGTCAAAACAAAAACCTTAGAAGCCTTCAGGCGTAGACAAAAAACCTATGCTAAACTATCAACTACATGTGTTATCTTTAAGTGGAGCCTGGGATATCTCCGTTAGGTCGGAAAGCCCCGTCAGTTTCTCGGCCTTGATGGTATTAAACAATTTTTTGAGCCTCATTATTTTACTTTAATTCTGGGCAAAATGCCCTGCCAAGGGTTCGGCCTTGGCTGTACCAGCCATCTGTGTTCTCGGGTAAAGGGGAACAGAGTTAGCCCCCCTCCTGCTGGAGTGCTGAGAGCCCAAAGCTTTTTCAATAAGACTATAATGTATTTTGAAGGAAGGTGAGAATTATGAAAGGAATCAAAAGAGGAATCTCAGATTTTTATCTTAGATATCCCACACCTGTCTCCTCCCTATTTAGAGCGGAAAGATAAATACACGGCTCTGCTGGTCTGTATTGATCTTTTGAGGGGGTCCAGATAAAAATATCTACTTGAGATTCTAATTTCTCTTAATAGCTCCCAACAATAAAGTTGACAGCTTAACAATTTAGGCAACAGAAGTCTAGATGGCAGTCCTGAATTTTGCTAATTAGATAATTTATTCTAAAATGACCTGGGATACAAGATCATGAAACCATTTAGAGAGAATAATATAAATTTTTTTTAAAAACAAAAGACAAAGTTTAGTAGTTATCTAAAGAAAGTAGAAGAAAAAGGCATGGTCAAGTAGCTTTCTCCCAAGTATACAATGTAGAAACCACTAAAAACCAGAAAAGAAATTTAGTCTGAATCCAGCTTTAAAAAACAACCTATCTGCTGAGATTTCCTCTCAGATGTTGAGTTGCTTAATAACCTAGTAGTCTCTTAGGAGCAAGAAATATTATACATATCATTTGAAAGGCAATGATACTCAATGGTTTATAATATCAAGTATTATTTACTGTTTTTCTGAGGGTGGACTATCTCCTTTTAAGGACTCATCTGTCTTTATTCTACATTACCTTGTCACAGGTAGTGGATGGGGTCAGGACTTGTGATTTCATTGATATACAAATGAAGAAACTCCCTCTACCTATGCAGGTCAGTAATTTCTTTGTAATTTATAGTCTTAAAAATTGCCTAGAGTATGTAAAAATTAAGAGCTTTGCCTGGGTCATATAGCCAAGATATGTCACAGACAAGAATTCAGTCAGGTTTTACAGTCTCCAGGACCATACTTCTACTACACTACCCTATTTCTCAATTTAAGACTTTTTCATGAATAGATAGATAGTAACTCTTACAAGGTTAGCTATAAACTCAGGGTCTCCTGACTTGAGAAACAGCATTCTTTCCATTGTACCATGCTGTAAAGGACCTCGTGGGATTAGATGGATTTAAAGAACATGGCAACAATGAATCAGCAGGAAAAAAAGGTTGGAGGGGGAGAAGGTGAGGAAGAGAGAAGGAAACAATTAGCAAGCTATATTCTAATTCTCAGAGCTATTACTGCAGATGTTTGTCAAACAGGGTTCTGACTAACCAGTTCCTCCACCCATCAGAGTACAGTAGAGCTCTCTTTGCCAACTATGGAAATAAAAGTGATATAACCAGTACAAATGAATGATTACCATCCTGTCACCAGCAAACTGCAGGGTGTAAGAGGTAAAATCCTTTGTGTTTAAACAGTAATGAGCAGTTAAATATATGGTAAAAAGAGCTATCCTTGATCAGGCCAGTGGGTGTGTAGTTGACAGCTCAGTTAATTTCTTGTCTCTTGTTGATTTATACTAGTTATGGAAATTTTTAAAAAGTTAGCTTTTTAATTAAAAATTTTAATAAGATGAAAAATTTCTCATCACTAAAGTGCTGATTATATAATTTGCTAATAATAACAGCTTTCACTCACACTCTATACTCTGAAGAGATAAAATTTCAATTGTCCAATATCAATTTTTAAAAGTCTCAAAATGGTGTTCTTCCGCTCTCCCTCCCGTGTCCACTGTTAGAAAATTACTGACAGCAGTATCCTCTTTGCCCAGTTCTGCTTTCTTATCATCAAAATCAATATCTGGCCATCTCTTTAACCTTGCCTTCCTGTTCTACAAGGGAAATTGAAAGGAGTCAGGAATAGTCTCTATATGCTTACCCTAGGCCTCACCACCATAATGTATCTATTTTTCCTCTTGCATTATTTATGTTTCCCTTTCCTATATTGCTTTGTGGGCAAGCAACTAAACAGGGAGAAGAGGGTTGGTACTAGCTTTAAAGTATCAAATACTTTCTCCGTGAAGTTTCTTTTCCATATTTCTCCCTTTCTTACTCATCCCATACTGTACATTACCAACAACACTCTGTCCACCCAACGTTATCCTTTCAGTGATTCATTCCAAGTTACTCTGGCATATTTTCTATTATCTTTTCCAAAGTACTCAGTCTGTATCTCTCCTGTCTAAATCAGTACTAGCAGCTAGAAAATATCATTAAAAGCCTATCTGATGATTGAATTTGGGAGACAGGAGTTGAGCATTCACCTCTATTTCATCCTACCTGCCCTTACTCTATTATCTGGTAATTTCCGACCTCCTCCCCCCCTTGCCTAAAGACCTCTAATTTCCAAATCCTCCCCAGAGCTCATCTTCACAAGTCTTTTTGTCTGTCATCCAGGCATCACCATTTCCCTTTATTTCCACATTCTCCATGTTACAGAACTATAGATTTAGAGCTAGAAGAGATCTTGATGAGCTCTTAGAAGCCACCCTTCCTCACCGAAATAGCGCCAGCCTCGTCCTCCCTCTTCTTCGCCCCAACTTTGCCCCTTTTCAACATTCCTCCCACTTCACCTCCAATCATAACTCCCTGATCTTTTTCAATCCTACTCCGGCCTTCACTCATTTGCCTTCCACTCGGATCCATAACTTCATCTCCCGTCCCTCGGACCCACACCCCTCTCTGGCGTCTCTCTCCCTGGGTCCTTCAGCACCCCCCCACCCCTCCTTCCCCCAATCCCCTACGCTACTCCCTTCCTCCGTCCCCTTACTACAGTCCCTCTTCCCCGCCCGCCGCCGCCGCCGCCGCCGCCGCGCCGGAGCCAAGGGGCGGGGGCGAACCGGGGGAAGGGCGGCCCCCTCCCTCAACCCAGCTCCCTCGCGGTGCAGTCTGGGCGAACATGGCCGCTTCCTGTCTGCGGCTGAGTTGGGAGTCTCTGGGCTGACCGCGGCTCCTCCTGTCCGCTGCAGCCATTTCACCGCCCAGCCTTGCACTCTGCCCGGCCGCTCCATGGAGAAGAGCTCCAGCTGCGAGAGCTTGGGCTCTCAGCCCGCGGCAGCGCGGCCGCCCAGCGTGGACTCGCTCTCCAGGTAAGCAGGCGAGCCTGGCTTTAGGAGGAGAGAGCTGGGGGCCGCCCATCACTTCTCTGCCCCGAACCCTGGCCCTGCCCCGCCACCTCCGGCTCTTGTGCCTCCGGGCCCAGCTCCCGCTCCACCCTGGCGACTCCACCAGTCCCTGGTCTGTTTCTTTCTTTCTGGTTCCCTTGTTGACTTGGAGGTCCTCCTCCATCCTGGGTATTTTATATATCAAATAAATTATTTCTACCTCCCTCCCCCCTTTTCCTCCTTCCATCATTCTTTTTTTTTTTTTTAATCTCTTTCCTTCTTCTTTCTCACCCCTTTCCTCCTTCATTCCTACTTCCCCATCCTTTCCTTATTCTTTCATTCCTACTTTCCCATCTGGCCCTCTCACTTCCTCTTGCTCTCTTAAGAAACTCTTTCGCCTTGCCTCTGTTAAGGGTTGTCATGGAAACGCCCTTACTCTTCGCTTTTCTAACTCCCAAGACCAAAACTTAGGTTCTGAGACTCCTGGGTAGTCCTCACCACTGTGGGAGAGAATGGAGAAAGGAAATCCCCTTAGAGAATGTATCAGGTAGGCCAAATGAGAGGGCATTTTCCTTACCTTCTGCCCCCATCTCTTCAGGCTTTTTGATAACCTTCGTACTGGATAGATTTTTTTTTTTTAATTTTGGAAGTATGGGGAAAAGCTGTACATTAGTAAATACAGATTTCCAGCTGAACTCTGTGAAAAATAGCTGAAAGTGTGTGGGTCATCGAAATCTCTTTATGTCTTGAGGTAGAGTTTTTTTAATGTAAGAAAAAAAGTAATTGAAATAATACAGTTATATAATCATAGAAAGGCCTGGGAACCTCGAATTTGTAAATGGATTATAGGTTTCCTAAATTAGGATCACAGGTTTTTAGAGCTCATAGCTACTAGATGAGGAACTGAGAGCCAGAGAGGTTGAGTGACTTGCCTAGTATTAATAAGTAGCTCACGCAGGGTTTGAACTGAAGTCTTAATGATTCTTAATCTATAACTATATTTGCCAAAAATAGAGGCAAAGAATGAAGTAGTTTCAGATAGTAAGCTGTTCTTACATTATGATACTTAATACCTAATTTAGCAGGATTTACCTTTCTTTAAATTTGATTATTTTTTCAACATTAGTGTTACATATTTTTTTAAAATCCTTTGTCTTAATATCAATATTATGTATTGGTTCTCAGGCAGAAGAATGGTAAGGGCTAGGCAATGGGGTTAAGTGACTTGCCCAGGTTCATACAGCTAGGAAGTATGAGGTCAGATATGAACCCCAAAAGCCCTGTCTCTAGGCCAGGCTCTCAGTTCACTGAACCACTCCCCTGCCACCCCCAATGTTACATGTTTTTAAGAAAAATAGCTTTAAAAATCACTATTACCAAGAATTTTTTTTTATTATTTAAAAACGCAGAAGATGCTTACCTACCTGGAAGCCTAAGATGTAAAACTTCATAAAAAAGAAATATTACCTATAGGTACTACCCCAGCACTGTTTTTAAATGAGTAGAACTTTTGTCTAAGTAGAATCTCATAGAATCAAAAAACCTTTATAGCTAGAAGATACTTCAGGGGCCTTCAAGTTCAATCTGTAACTGAACAAGTCCCCTTTACAGCATACCCAATAAATGATATCCAACCTTTGTCTAACAACCTCTAGTGAGGTAGAACTCACAAATTTCCAAGGCTGTACATTCTACTTTTGGGTTGCTATAGTTAGGAAATTTTCCTTCCATGAAGTCCAAATTTCCCTCATTGCAAATTTATTCCTTGTTCTACCCTTGTGGGTCAAGCAGAACAAATTTAGTTTTTTCACATAAAAATCCTTTAGAAACTTGTAGACACCTCTCATGTCTCCCTTAAATCTTTTTGTCATGCTAAACATTCTCTTTCTTCCTTAGCAGTCTTCATATGGCTTTATCTCAGGCCTTTCATGCTATCCTCTAGACATTTTACAACCCATCAATATTCTTTCTAAAATGTGATGCCCAGAAATTAAAACAACTCTGCAGACATAATCTGATTAGGGTAGAGTGTACTAGAACTCTTATTTCTCTAGGCCTGATCACTACACCTTTCTTAATGTAGTTTAAGATCAAATTCATTTTTTGACCACTATGTCATTCTATTGATAGATTTTGAACTTGTAATCCAATAAAACACTCAGAGCTGCTTATCAAACTATGCCTCCCCCCATCCTGTATTTTAGTTTAATTTTTTTTTACTTATCTTATTCTTATTACATTTTGTCTAATTTGCTTTAAATCAACTCTTTATCCTGCTGGGGTATTTTTTCCCTCTATATCACTTTAGTTCTGTCTTAGAATTGATACTAAGTATCTTCCAAGGCAGAAGAGTGGTAAAGGGTAGGCAGTAGCTAGGAAGTATCTGAGGTCAGATTTTAACCCTGGACCTTTGATCTCTAGGCCTGGCTCTCAATTCACTGAGACACCTAGCTGCCCCTTGTTGAGGTATTTTTGACCTGATTCTGTTATTTGTGTTATGCATCCTTCCTAATGCTGTGCCATCTGCAGATTTGATAATTTCAATTCAACAAGCATTCACTGAATACATACTATGTGAAAGGCACTGGATTCTTATGTTGGGATATAGAGAAAAAAAGACAGAAATGAAACTATGCCGACTCTCAAGCAGCTTATACTGTATGGGATTTCATAAGATGTTGCAACTCACCTGAGTTTTAAAGGAAGTGAAGATTCTGAAAAGACAGAAATTAATCAATCAACAAGCATTTATTAAGTACCTATTGTATGTCAACCCTTCCTTTAAGGAACTTAGAGTTTTGTTTACTGTGAAGGACAGCACATAGAAAATGTGTTCTATATAAGTATATATAAAATAAATGCAAGGCAGTTTTTGGGGGAAAACACCTGCAGCTGGGGTGATCAGGAAAATCTTCATATAGAAGTGAGAACTTGAGCAGAATTTTAAAGGACTTTGGGATTTTGAGAGAAGGAAATGAGGAAAGACATTTCAGGAATGAGTTAACAGCCAGAGCAAAGACACAGAGATGGGAACTAGCCATGAGTGGCAGTAAGAATAATCTTTAGAGTGGAGGATAGGGAGAGAGCACATTATATGAACTGAAAATGGCCTGTGTTGATGTCTGGAGGTAGGAGGTGTAATTTTGAGTTCAAGGCATATCTAGTAATTCAATTTGACTAGAACATAGAATTTGCATAGGGGGAAAGTAAGAAAATGAGACTGGAAAAAGAGGTGAGAACCAGACTGGGGGCTTAGCTCATAATCTTTTTTTTTTATTATTTAAAATTTAAGATTTTTTATTTATTTGGAATATCTTTCCATGGTTACAAGATTCATGTTCTTTTCCTCCCCTCTTCCCTACTCCCTCTCAGAGCTGACAAACAAATCCACTAGGTTATATGTATGTCATTATTCAAAACCCATTTCCATGTTATTCATATTTGTAAGTGTTCTTCTAAAGCCAAAACCCCAGTCATATATCCATCCACTCATATAACCAATAATATGTTTTTCTTTTGTGATTCTACTTCTACAGTTCTTTCTCTGGATGTGGATAGTGTTCTTTCTTGGGATTGTCCTGGGTCTTTGCATTGCTACTAACTAGTAAAGAAGTCCTTTACATTTGATTGTGCCACAATGTTTCAATTTTAGTGTACAATGTTCTCTTGGTTCTGCTCATTGCACTCTGCATCAGTTCTTGGATGTCTTTCCAGTTCACATAGAAATCTTCCAGTTCGTCATTCCTTACAGCACAATAGTATTCCATCACCATCAGATAACACAATTTGTTCAGCCAATCGAGGGACACACCCTCATTTTCCCATTTTTTTACTGATATAAAAAGCCCAGATCATAATCTTCTAGAAGATGATGTCATCTTTGCCCTTCTTATGACTAGAATCTAAATTTTTGGTCTTTATTTTAAAACACATTATAATTATCAGCACTTAGTATCTGTTAGAGAATTTGATAGTAAGTTAGATACAACCTAGTACTTGTCCAGATTTAATTTAAGGTACCCGATATTTGAGGGAGAGGAAACCTCCCTGAAACATATTACCTGGATCCATTCACTAGGATTTTCCACGGTTTTACCTCCTATTAAGTTAGAACATCATACAGCAGATTTTTTGGACCACATTTATTACACACAATTGTAGAAATGTATTTTTTTGAATTACATTTTGCTGTCATGCCTTCTGTTTTTATAAAAAGTAGATGTGAGAATTGTCTGTATGAAAAGCCTCTGTATTTTTTGTAAAGTGATGACTGAAAAGACTTTATTTTGTCACTCTGTGCCCTTTATACATGAATTCTTGATACATATTCTTGTTTGAGTTTATTTCCAGGAAAAAAAAATTATTGATGTAGGTGAATTTGTGCCAGAAAAGGAAAACAATGTAATTGCATGTTTCTGTTTTCATTCCAGTGGTTAGAAATGTAAAGCCAAATTTATTGCCTACATATTCAACTATTTGATCAAAAACATTTCTGTGTTCCTTTAGATGGCTCTGTTTTGCTTTATGCTAAAATGACTTCTTATATATTTTTGCTATATATCTATGTATAGGTTCTTTTGGAAATTGTCTTTGTTAAATGATAACACAATACTGGCCAGTATTGCTGCCTATCATTGTGTTGATGAATTCTTTGTGTATGCAAACCATATTCACATAGAACATTTGTGAAGTATCTCCTTTGTAAAATGACTACTATCCAAGATGCCCCTCACTACTTTCAGTCTAGCTTCCTAGACTCTTGGTAGGCTTAAATCTTCTGTTTAGAAAATAAATTTATTTTTGTGTCATATAGCCATACAGTTGAGTTGGTGATAGTAATTTCCCAACTATCCACAGTTAAGTCATATTAATTAAAGACTATGCTTCCATGGATGCCTAAAATAAAATTTCTTTTGCTTTCCTATTTGCTATTTTCCTATTTCAGGTTACTATGCACTAGCTGTTTATACTTATTGTTATTTATTTTTATTTTTTACATACCTCCAGCCCATTATGTGTTACAAAAAGTTGGCAGTTTAATGCTAAGAAACTAGCTGGTTATAGGAGTGTTTTATTATTAGTATTCTTTCATTTGCTATCAATATTGTTAATAGACAAAGTTGATATGAGATTGCTCAAAATGTTGGATGGGTATTTAGGGTTTTTTAAAACATTATGGGTACATATATCATAGCTGTTAAAAGTTGTTTTGAACAAGTAGGTGGGAATTTAATGCTACATTATTTGCCATACTACCTATTAGCTTAGAGTTTTTTAATTTTTATGATTTGGTCACTGTATAATATACTACTTAAATGGCAAAATTCAGCAATAAAAATTTCTTTCATCTCTTTGTAACAAAATGTTAGGATGACCCCAAACAAAAGGCTCTCTGTTTATAATTTGTTTTATCTCCTGTCCACTCAAATGACTAAAAGGGGTTTTCCCATTTAGATTTTGATCCTGAGAAAGTAGTTCAATTTTCATTAATATCCTCTCTATTCCCTCCTCTTCTTTATAGCCCTTCTATAGTGAGTCTTCTGAAATGTCACACACTCAGACCAGCTATTTAGTGTCCTTGACTACAGTATGACTAATTTCTGAGTAAGAAATATAAGGACATAGGCAGATTAAATGTATGCAACATAGTTACTAAGAACAGTAGAATGTAAGTTCCTTGAAGATATGGTCAATGTCAGTTTTATCTTTTTCTATCTAGCTCCCAGCATGATCCTTTACTTATAGTAAATAGGTGCTTAATAAATATCTTTTGAAATTAATTTAGTCTTATCTAGATTGGTTTGTCTTCTTAATTCCACCCTGAACCTAGGACCTCCTATCTCTAGGCCTGGCTCTCAATCCACTGAGCTACTCAGCTGCCCCCTTGTCATTTTCTTTTGTTTGTACTTGACTTCTCTCCCTGTGTCTTCCTATTTAATTTCAATCAGTTTTGTAGTTTACATTTTATCTTTGTGGTTCCCAAGTATTATAGCTAATAAATATCATAGCCAAGCTGTTATGAGTGATAAATATTATTGGTGGAGGCTGATGAAATTGCAGAGAGCTGTTTGGTACACCAGCATCTTTATTTATTTTGGAGGAGAGGTAGGGATAGGAAATAGGAGATAAGAAATAGGAAATTATATTTATTAATCCTTAAACTAAATCTTAAAACCCAAATCCTATACTAAAATCTCTAAAACTCTATATCTAAGAATCTTCTTGCCTGAAAAATCAGGCCTAAACTAAAACTATTCTAACTAATGTTAATTTCGCTATCTTAACTATCTATTCAATGAACATTAAATTGATAACGAACTCCTTAAAGTAAAATATGAAATCAGACTGTCAGATATAACTGTCAGATCCTCTTGGCACAGAGAAACTGATGCAGTTCTCCTCTCTCAGAAGTCAGAGGAGACAAGCCCCTCTGACAGCTTCTTCTTCCTCAAGAAACTGAGGAGAAAAGCCCTCAGTAAATCAGACTCTTTCTCAAATTTGTATGTGTATCTCAAACTCTCAAAAGTAACTGTCTCAAAGTAGCTATCACATCTTCTTTGAGAGAATGACCCAGCAACCCTGCTTCCAAGGAAGTCAGAGAAATTGGAGTGTTTTCTTAACTGTTTTTCCCCCTTTAGAGAGGGTCTATTAAAGAGAAAGATTTTAAAAAACTCCCAACCTGTCAGATATTGTCTCCTTAATAAAAAGAGGAAGATTAAGAAATTCCTATTAACACGAGCGAAGAACCAGGACTAGCAGATGAAAGTCATAGAAAAGTGGATCTTAGCTCAGTATTAAGAAGAGTTTCCTAATGATCAATCAGCATTGCCCCAAAATAGAATAGGCTGCCCTGTTGTAGTAGAAAGAGCACTGGAGTCAGTTTCTTCATCTATAAAATAGGGGTTAAAATACTTGCATTAATTTTTTTCATAAGATAGTGTTAAGAAAGTACTTTGTAAATTTTAAAGAGCTTTCTAAATGTGAACTGAATTGAGCTTTTATAAGATGCATACTATATTCTTTGTCACTGGAAGCAATCAAAACGGAATCACCAAAATTATGTTGTAAGAGAGGAATCCTACATGGAATAGGAAAATAGAACTTGTTAGACTCCTTATATATGTAAATTACATTTACAAGTCACACTTGCACTTAGCTCTGTCTGCTGCAAAAAGTATGAGTGTGAGTATGTGTGGGCTGCACACCTATAATAAACAGTTGGACTAGGGAAGTGACTAATGATTTATTTTCTAGTAGAAAGTTTTAGTTTGCTTGAGGATGTTTCTTGTCACTTGGCAAATACATTTATTTTTCTTTGAACTTACTTTTAATTTAATAATGCACATTTAAGTGCTTTCTAGTCAATTGCATTTTTTTCTTACATATGTGCTTAAAGAGCATGTTTTTTTGAATAGAACAAATATTAGTTGATTGTTTTTGACTAATAGTGAAAGTCTATTGAAGGCAAACCCAATGATCTGAAAACTTCTTTTATCAGCTTCTCCTAAGTTGCATTCTTAAGATGACCCCTTACCAAAAGGATCTTTGTTTTGAGTTATTTTTCTAGTAGTGGTAATGGATTTGTGATGTGCTATGTGCATATTGTTGTCTGTTTCCCTTGTACTATTGGCAGCCAGTCAGAATTAGTAGTAGAATCAATGGCGACTGGGAAAAAAGTGAACATGACAGTCCTGTATGGGAATTCAACTACTGACCTTAGCATTTATTAGCACCATGTTCTACTATTGAGGTTATTTGTGAACTGAGGATTAATTTCTATTATTCCAGGACTGTTAAAAAAAAAAAACAACAACTTTTAAACTTCCATTGAGTAAATCTTTAATAGTATCTACTATTGTGAATTAACCAGAAATTACTCTGGAAACAGGAATAAAGTTATACTTGGTAAAAGGGCTGTTCAAAGTAAATAAGTCAATATGAAACTGAGATTGTGTTTCCTTAACCTTACATTTGTGTACTATGTTTAAATACACAGACTATTAGCACTAAAATATATCATAGATATCTACTTACTCAATTCCCTCATTTTACAGTTAAGAAAACTGAGGCTTAGAGAAGGGAGGTTATTTATCTAAGGTTACTTATTTATCTTGGCAGACATTACTTGACTTCAGCACTCCCTTTGTTCACAATGCTTAAGTTATTAGATATTTTGTTAACTAATATGTAGTATTTCCAACAAAAACAACTGAAGTTTGCCTAAGTGAAGTTTAATGGTAAACAACTAGCATTTATTTAACACGTTATAGTTGGTGCTTTCCATATATTATCTCATTTGATTCTCACAAACTCCATGAAATAGTTGCCATTTTAAACAGGCTGGGAGAGGTTAAGTGACTTGTCCAGAGTCACACTACTATGCCTGATTTGATTTTTTTTTATTATGAAAATTTCTCTATGGTTACATGATTCATGTTCTTTCCATCTCCTCCTCCCATCCCCCTCCCATAGCCAACATGCAATTCCACTGGGTTTTACATGTGTTATTGATCAAGACCTATTTCCATATTATCGATATTTGCTCTAGGGTGATCGTTTAAGTCTACATTCCCAATCATATCCCCATCGACCCATGTGATCAAGCAGTTGTTTTTCTTCTGTGTTTCTGCTCCCCACAGTTCTTTTTCTGCATGTGGATAGCGTTCTTTCTCTACTCTGCCTGATTTGAACACAAATCTTTCTTCTAACTCCAACTCCAGCATTTTATCCACTAAATCTGTTAGTAAAATTCTTACCAATTATTGTTGGCTGCAGCAGTAATAGAAGGTATTTAATAGTAAAACCCTTCACAATCTGGCTCCTTTTCTGTGTTTTCAGTTTTCTTACATATTATTCTCCCTATGAACTCTAGACAATCCAGCTACATTTGTCTACTTG
Source organism: Gracilinanus agilis (assembly GCF_016433145.1). Lineage (NCBI taxonomy): Eukaryota > Metazoa > Chordata > Mammalia > Didelphimorphia > Didelphidae > Gracilinanus > Gracilinanus agilis. The sequence continues at coordinate 173,824,176 of NC_058132.1, read as the reverse complement.
CTCTTCCTCACCTGTGATATCCCATTTCCCAGCTCTGTAGATTTCCAAGGGCTTTTCTCACACCTGCTGGAATGTTGTTCTTCCTCATTTCTACTCCTGGTTTCCTTGGCATCCTAAAAGACTCAGCTTGAATCCTATCCGCTGAAGGAAGCATTTCCTATTGGCCTATTGTCCTCTTTCCCCAAGTCCCATCCCTTTGAGATTACCTTCCTTTTACACGGTGTATATTTAATAAGTACATAATTATTTGCATTTTGTCTCCTTTATTAGAATGTGAACTTCTTGAGAGTAGAGATCATGTTTTTGCTCTTCTTTGTATTCCTAGCACTTAGCACAGTTCCTAGTACATAGCAAGTACTTCATGAATGCTTGTTGACTGATTGACCATCATAATCTGTTTTTTTAAAAGACTCCCATTCAGGTTTAGGTAATGCATACCAAGAGCTGATGTTTTACAGATGTTTGCTTTGGTAGCTGGTAGTGCAATGGATAGAATCCTAGGTCTAGAGTCGGGAATAACTCAATCGACATTAGATTCCAGACATTCAGTCATTGTGTGACACTGGACAAGTAACTTAAATCACTTTGTATCACTTTCCTGAACTGGAAAACGGAGATACAGTAATCCCTCACCTATTGTGGGAATTATGTTCCAGAGACCCCCACGATAGGTGAAAAGTAGCATCATTATATTTATTTTATTATTTATGTATTTTAAGGCTTTATAAATCCTTCCCACTCTCTTATAAACCTTTTCCACACTCTTATTAACCCACAGTCAGTGAGACAATCAGCACCCAGGATACAGAACACAGCACTGTGTTTGGTTGCCTTTTATTCCATCAGCTAATAGTATGCTTCGATGCAGAATTAGATATATTTTTTAAAAAAACCTGTGATACGGTGAAGCCTCAAGTGAACTGTGATATAGAGAGGGATGACTGTACATACTACGTGTGTAAATGCTTATTCTTTCCTCTTCTCTCCACTTCTCTTAAAAATTGGGCCTTGGTGAATTGAGTGTTCAAGTTTGTTTTTTAAAATATTATAAAGAAATTGTTTTATGAGACCAACACCTAATCCAATATAATTTGGATTATACCCAAGGGAAGGAAATAACCTGGATACAGATGTCCAGAAAACATCAAGTTTATCTTGAAAGTCTGCCAAAGTAGTGCTGTTGCTTTTGAAGTCGTGGGGGCCAAAGGTTACATGTGACTCAGAGTATGTCCAATGGAAACCTCCAGTTTTTAGTGAGTACTGTTTTCCCTTTTTAAGAAAAATAGACTTAAAATTTGTGAGGGACTGTATTATCTTTTTAGGAAGATAATGCTAGATTTTGCTTAGTTTATTGTGGGGAATCAAAGACTTATGAAGGGAAAGTTACTTGAAACTTGAAAGTTGAGTTATTTGAAAATGGAACTATGAAAGATGACCTTTTAATGAGAATAACTTAAATTTCAAATCCTGTGACCTTATACAAAAGTAATTGATATTTATCCATCTTAATGTGTTTCTACATAAGTATCAATTTTTTCATCATCAAGAGACTAATGGACAAGCATAATAATTTTTCCACAGCTGAAAAACATGGGACATGTCAGTAGTTTAGTTTATAGTTTTCCTTTCAAGTATCTTAGTATGTGGTATATTTTTGGATATTGTTAAGACATTAGGTTAACTAAAGATCATCATTTCTAAAAACATAATTAAATTTTTTAAAGAAATTTAATTAAGGGGGTGATTGGGTGGCTCTGTGGATTAAGAGCTAGGCCTAGAGAGGGGAGGTCCCAGGTTCAAATCTGGTCTCAGACACTTCCTAGCTGTGTGACCCTGGGCAAGTCATTTAACCTCCATTGCCTTGCCCAGTGATGATGAACTTTTTAGAGATGGAGTGCTGGCACTGCCCCCCTAACTAGTGCTGTGCCCCCCAAATACCAGATATACCCCCCCAACCCCACACAGGGGAGGTAGGAAGTGCTCCCATTGGGTTGCTGATTGGAGGGGTAGGTGAAGTAAGGAAAATCCTCAGTGTAGAGAGAGGGAGGGCAGTTGCCTGAGCACCTCACTTCCCTCCAACTTTGCTGCCTGTGAGCTGCCTACCTTATCCCCTGTGCACTCCCATTGGACTCCTGAGCAGAGGGATGGTGGAATGTGAAAAAATGTCCTTGGGACATGATGGAGAGGGGGAGGGGAGCAGTTCCACTGGAGGCCCTCTCCCTTTCTAGTAGGTGTAGGAGTCAAACTCCCACAGGTTCAGGTATCTAGAAGGTGGGATGGCATGGGCAGCTAAGATGAATGAGAACAGTCAGGGTTTGACAGGCTTCATGAAGACTGCTCTGGTCAGCCTTTGGGCTGTGTTTATTTTATACTTTTTTCTTCAAGATTACATACATGTTGGCATGATTTTCATTCTCACCATACATCTTTTCTTAGAGATAATGGACTGTCATTCATTAACTTCTACTGAATTACCAAATTGATTGACATTTCTAATTATTCTATTTTCTTTGATTATACAAAGGATGCAAAAGCTTGGCAAGAAATGTTCATCATGGAGTAACTGGGCTGGAAATTGTACTTTCCATCCATCCATTAGGTGCAATTCATTCATGCATTATAGCTCTAGTACAATAGCTAGTTACATTTTGACCAATCAAGTCAGGGATGATTATTCTATGCTTTTACATAATTAATCAAGCAGTGATTCGCTACACTAGCAGATTTCAAAAGATACAATAATATTAACCCAGTCCAAATATTGTTTCAATACTAGTCTTTCATTTTTCAATATTTTTCAAAGGTGAGTTGAAGTTTCAGCTAGCCTGCGGGGTTATCATAACAATCTAGTAGGGAGAGGTGTACTTGTTTTCCCAGGGAAAGCAAGTTCCCATATTTCATCCATTGTCCTTTTCTTGTGTTAACATTCCATAGACTGTTCTTGCAGGCACCTGTGTATGGGAGTGAGAGATCTAAGTTAGGGTTTTAAAATCTGTAACATTAACTCACTCACTATCTGCTGGTGTGTTATGAAGTGATTTTAGGGGAATTTCTGTATTATTAAATGTAAAATGGGACTTTCGTAGGAAGTAGGGGGCCTGTAATGGCTCTATTGATAACCTATAATGTTCCTCTATATTTTCCTGGGGCTGAGTAGAGATATTGATCATAATAATTCCTATAATGAGGAATGTTAGTAAGAGAAGAGTCACACAGTGGAATCTTGAATGGGGGTGACCATCCTCCCTAAAATCCGATCTGCAGTTCTAGGCTCCCATCTGAGACCTTGTCATTCAGCATGGGGTTTGATGGCCCCTGGCAAATAACAAAATGGGGAAGGAGGGCAGCTACATGCCCACGGAGAGCTCTCTGCATGCCATCTTTGGCACCCATGCCATAGGTTCACCATCACTGGCCTAGCCCTTACTGCTCTCTACTTTGGAACCAATATGGAGTATTGATTCTAAGAGTAGGGGTTAAAAAAAATTTAATTAATTTGCTTTTTTAAAAAAGTCATCTAAAACCTGTTATTTGGAGAACTGCTCACCTAGGGAGTAGTAGTCTAGTTAAAATTATATTCTTTCTACTGTATTATAATAATATCTAATTTTTACATAGTACCTACTATGTTCCAAGTACTATGTTTGTGCTCATACAGATAATACTTTATAAATATTATCTCATTTTATCCTCACAATAAATAAAGTTTCTAGCACAGTGCCTGGTAATAAGGAGGTGCTCAAAAAATACATATTGCGGGGGCAGCTGGGTAGCTCAGTGGATTGAGAGCCAGGCCTAGAGACAGGAGGTCCTAGGTTCAAATCCGGCCTCAGACACTTCCCAGCTGTGTGACCCTGGGCAAGTCACTTGACCCCCATTGCCTACCCTTACCACTCTTCCACCTATAAGTCAATACACAGAAGTTAAGGGTTTAAAATTTAAAAAAAAAAATACATATTGCTTGACTCAATGTTACTCTAAAAACTCTATTAGATATTCTTCTCTAAATTTTCTTTATAAACAATAGCTTAAAAATTTTTCTTTTTTAATCCTTATCTTCTGTCTTAGTATCAGTTGTAAGACAATCTTCTGTGGCAAGGATTAGGCAATCAAGGTGAAGTGACTTGCTCATAGCTAGAAAGTATCAGAGTTTAGATTTGAACCCAGTCCTCCAGTCTGGCACTCTATCCACTATGCTACCTAGCTGCCCCAAGTAATAACTATTTTTTTTAAACCCTTACCTTCCATCTTGGAATCAATACTGTGTATTGGTTCCAAGGCAGAAGAGCGGTATGGGCTAGGTCAGGGGTCGGCAACCTTTTTGGCCGTGAGAGCCATAAATGCCACATTTTTTAAAATGTAATTTCGTGAGGGCCGTACAGTGCTCACAGTGCGCGCTCCTGTAACAGAGCCTGAAAAATAATTGACTTTATGGCTCCTGCAGAAAGAGCCAGTTGCTGACTCCTGGGCTAGGTAATGGGGGTTAAGTGACTTGCCCAGAGTCACACAGCTGAGAAGGGTCTGAGATCAGATTTGAACCTAGGACCTCCTGTCTTTAGGCCTAACTCTCAATCCACTGAGCTACCCAGCTGCCCCCCACCCCCAAGTATTAGCTTTTTAATCAACAATTTGTTAGTTTTAAAAAAAACAAATGCTAGTCAATTAAACACATCTCTTCCTTGTTTTATATAAATTTTGCTTTCCAGTGCTCATCAAAAATATGAAACAAGTAACAAACCCTGTAGGTATTTACAGTTTCAGTGTTCAGAAAAGACAAGATCAATACTTTTCTTGTATGTCAGTTCTTTTTCAAGTGAAGTCTTGTAGCCATTGGTCCTAATTCAGTAATATAGAATCCAAAGACTTCTTTATTTCAAAATAGAAATAATATGCTGGAATTTTCTAAAAAGGCAATTGCTGTCTCAAATTAGGAACAAATGTAGTGTTTTGACAAGATTGGAGGGAATTTTATATATATGTAATCAGGCATTGACCATTATCATTTAAAACAAGTCAGTCTGCGTATTGTAACGAGCATCTTTTTACTTTTTCCTAACATCTTTATAAAAGGTGGAAAATCTTAACAGAGAAAAAACAAGCTGGCCACTTAGTTTGCAGTAACCCAGTCTTGTTAAGGATTATTTGGAATTTGAATATTTGTGAAAAAAGAGAGATGATATCATGTTAATAGAACAAGTAAAGAAAGAGACAACACAGCAATATGGTTGGAATCCTGGGCTTGGAGTCAAGAAAGCTTGGACTCAGTTCTTGACTTTAAAAAACAAAATCCCTAGACCTTACTTACTAAATTACTAATAACTTCTTCTAAGCAGAGGATAGTAACCACAATAACAATAACTAACATTTATATGGATTTTAAGGTTTGTAAAGTGCTCTCTATATTATTATTTCATTTGCCCCTCACAACAACTTCATAAAGTAGATGCTATTATGATCTCCATTTTATCTTGGGAAACTGAAGTTGAGAAGGTTATATGACAACACTAAGCAGGGTTCAAACTTACCTAACTGCTTATATATTGGGGCTCTCGGACTTCAAATGCTTAACTTTGAAACTTCTTTGTATGTTAACTTTAGGCCAAGTCATTGTAACTAAGTATATTATGTTCATTGAAGGATGTGAAACTACAGGGTAAAAATGATTCTTACTCCTTTTTTCCCTTTAGTTGACTAAGAAGCAAGAGTTTCCATGGTAAATAATGACATAGTCTATATTTTTAATCTAAATCTTTCATTAAACTTTCTAAGAATCCAAAAGTTTGTTTTGATTGTTGACTGACTTATATTACATATCACTTTGATAGGTCATCATCAAATCCCATTCCCCACCCCTACTTGATTCCTTATTCTCATTCATTCAGCCCTCTTACCCCAGCGTCCGAGCCAGAACCATCTATTCTTTTCACTGTGCTCAGTGCCCTTGATCTTAAATATTTTCCTTTTCTACTTCTAGATTCTAGCTATTACTGAAACCTGGCTACACTTTCCAGGACCAGCTATGTCTTAATTCATTCTCCTCAGCTCACTGGTCAGATCAGAGGAATCGGAATGCTTCTTACTCACGATTGCCACTTCAAGGTTCTCCTTCTGTCTCCATCATTCAGTGATCTCTCTTCCTTTGAGGTTCGTGCAATTCATATCTGCTAATAAATCAAAATACTAGTGGCTGTTGTCTACAGATCTTCAAGACATTCTCTTTCTTCCTCAATGAGTTAGATACCTGGCTTCTGACTTCTCTCTTCCCCAACTGTTGCCCTCATACTAGAGTACTTCAACATAAATGTTGATTTCCCCTTAAAATATAATCACTCAGTTCCTTAGCCACATTCCTCACATCTATTCCTCTATTTCACAGCAGCCACACACAAAAATAGTTATGCCTTTGATCATACATAAATGTACCAATTCTTTGTTCAAGAATGCTGAAATCTCATTATTTGACCATCATTTATTTCTTTTCCACTTCCCCCTCTATCTTTCCTCATCAAACCTTGTTCTTTATTCACACTGACTTCTATCCCTTGACCCCTCAATTCTCTCCCAGGCCATATTTCCTACACTAGCCACTCTCCTATTTTCTCCCTCTTGACCTCATGATGAACCAGTTTCAATTCTGCATTGACCTCTACTTTTGAGTCCCCGGACCCCTGTTACATTGAGCCCTGCTAAGCCTCCATCTTGGATCACAGTCACCATCTGTAGTTTTTGCTCCTACAAATGTGCTGCTGAATATAGGTGGAGAAAACTCACACAACAAATCTGTTTGGGCCCACTACAAATTTTTGCTACTCAACCTAATTGGAATTTTCACTGCCACTAAGCAACCCTTCTATAGCTTCCTGTTCCACTTACCACAGTGACTTTACTAATCTTTCATTCTTCCTCAAACCTCCCATGTCTCCCCCTGCCCCTAACCATGTCAACTTGAGAGCCTTGCCTCATTTTAAAAAAAGGTCACTTGCTTTAAACTCTCTTTTCTTCCCTCCTCCTCATCTCATGTCATTCAAGTGCCTTTTGTCGCTTCTTCTTCCTTCATCCCTGTCTTACATGGAGAGTTGGTATTATTCCTTACCAAGACCAAATCTTCTGTCTGTTCAAGTGATCCTCTTTCCTCCTATCTCTTCCAACCAAATTGTTCCCTCTCTCATTCCCATTCTATCACTTATCTTCAATTTCTTCCTGTCTGTTCATTTCCTACTGCCTGCATACATGCCATGTCTCCATTATCCTCAAAAAAACTTCACCTGATCTTTCTAACCCCTTTAACTTTTCTTCTATATCTTTTCTGTTCTTTGTGGCTGAACTCTTTGAAAAAGCTGTCTATGCTAATGGGTACTTCTGCCTTTTCTCCTCTCATTTGCATCTTAATTCCTTAAAATCTTGCTTCCAACATCATTCTATTGAAACTGATCTCTTTAAAGTTACCATTAATCTCTTAATTGCCAAATCCAATGGATTTTTCTCAATCCTCATTCTTTTTTACCTCTGCAGTCTTTGACACTTTTGATCACTCTCTTCTCCTTGGTACTTTCTTTTCTCTAGGTTTTTGGGACAATATTCTCTCTTGGTTCTCTTCCTACTTATATGACCACCTCTTTCTTAGTAACTTGGTAATTTTAATAGATCCAATGGATTTAATTACCAAAATGATTCTCAGATCAATCTATCTATCTGTCCTTCCTCAACCTCACCTGACCTCCAGGGTCTCATTTCTAACTGCCTATTGGACATATTGAACTAGATATCCTGTAGATATCTTAAACTCAACATATCTAAAACTGAATTTATTACGTTTCTCCCTAAACCATCCCCCAATCCAATTTCCCTGTTATTCTGGAGAGCAATATCATCCTTCTAGACCAAATTGTCATTATCACTCTCCCTCTCCTATTCAATCTATAACAATGCCTTTCGACTTCACCTTTCCCACATCTCCTGATTATGTTCTCTGTTCTCCTCTGACACAGCTACACTCTGGTGCTGTCCCTCATTACCTCACGCTTGTACTATTGCAATTGGCTAGTGTTGGGGGCTGTCTAGCTCAAGTCTATTCACTCTAAACCACTCTAAACCTATGCACAACTAAACCAAACCATTAACTGCCAAAGTGGTTTTCCTAAAGTGCAAGTCTATGTTACTCTCTACTCAATAAGTTCCAATGATTCCCTATCACCTTCAGGATCAGATGTAAAATTCTTTGCTGTTGAAAGCCCTTTATAACAGCCCCCCTTTTGCCTTTATACTCTTCTTATACCTTACTTCCCATCATGTACTCTTTGATCCAGTAACACTTGCTGTTCCACAAATAACACACTTATCTTCACACTCCACCTTTCTTTGACCATTCCTCCATGCTTAGAACAATCACTCACTTTATCTCTTAATAGTTTCCTTCAAGTTCCATCTTCTACAGAAAACCTAATTTGATCCTCCTTCATTCTAAGGCAGTGATGATGAACCTTTTAGAGACGGTGTGCCATTTCCTGCCCCTTGCCCCCCCTTTCAGAGATCTGAGTGCCATACAAAGGAGGAAGAAAGTGCTCTCATTGGGCTGCTGAGCAGAGGGGTGGGTGAAGTGAGGAATGTCCTCAGAGAGTGTAGAGAGGGGGAAGGGAATGGCCCAAGTGCTCCCTTCCCCTCCACCTCTGCTGTTTGTGAGCCGCCCACTCTACTCCCTGTGGCTGCTAGGCAGAGGGGTGGATTATATGAAAAAATGTCCTCAGTTACAGTGGAGGGGGGAGGAGAACAGCTCCACTCAAGTCCCTGTCCCTTTCTAATAATGGACTCTGGTGGGTGACGGCACATGTGCCCACAGAGAGTGCTTTGCATGCCCTCTCTGGTACCCATGCCATAGTTTCGACATCTTGGTTCTAAGGTTTTCTTTGTCAATTATTTCTTTTGTCTTTTTTTACATAGCTCATTTGTATATTTGTTTGCTTGTTTTCCCCTTTAGATTTTTGAATTCCTTGAGGGTAGGGACTGTCTTTTACTATTCTTTGTATCCTCAAAGCTTAGCACAGCTCCTGGCACAGAGTAGGCACTTAATGAATGGTTCTTGATCAAATTGTGGATTGCCATGGATGAAGTATTATTTGTTATCTAGTGTCGAGGCTTTTGGCAATGACTTTTCTTTGGGATACTGGACATTGGAGAGTAAATGTAGGCTGTTGGCTTTTAAGTGCTAAAAATAAAGATGTAGTAAGGTAAGTTTTAGTTTTAGACTTAGGAATTTTAATAGGCATAAGTCACACACACACACACACACACACACACACAATGTTGCTCCTTGCCACCTGAAATGCTCTTGACAATAGTGAAGAGGGAATATTTGACAGATACATACTTTTATCATTAAACTAACTCATTTCAAATATGAATGTATGTTATTTTTAAAATTTTATCTAATAAAATTTATTCACAGGCATCCAAAACTGACCATGCCCTCCCTGAATCATAGAAAGTATCATCTGACCAAAATATATATATTGATATTGATATTGATATTGTCTTTCATGTTTCAATTTTTCACTTCCTTCTCTGGAAGTGGATATCCACAAGTTATTTTTCAAATATTAATTCTATACTTATATGTAATGTTCTCTTGGCTCTACTTGTTTCACTCTTCATTACTTTCTGTAGGTCTTGTCAAAGCTTTTAAAAATTAACTGGCTCATCATTTCTTATGGGTGTGGTAGTATTCATTCATAATCATATACCACAATTTGGCCAGCTATTCCTTAAATGATTTCTGTCCCTCAATTTTCAGTTCATTATCACCACAAAGAAAGCTGCTATAGGTATAACATATATGTTCTTTTTCTTTTTCTTTGATCTCCTTGGGAAATGGACCCACCAATAGTACTGTTGAGCTTAGGATATATACAGTTTTATAATTCTCTGGCATAATTCTAAATTGCTCTCCAAAATTATTGGATCAGTTTGCAATTAATTCTACTAACAGTATATTAGTATCCTCGGTTTTCCATATCCCTTCCAGAATTTGTCATTTTGTCCTTTTATCATTTTAGCCAATCTGATGAGTGTGAGATGCTATCTCAGAATTGTTTTGATTTGCATTTCTCTAATCATTAGTGATTTAGAGCATTTTTTCATATGCCTATATATGGCTTTGTTTTCTTCATCCAAAAACTCTTTGTTCATATCTTTTGTCCATTTATCAATTGGAGGATGACTCTTATTCTTATGAATCTGACAAAATTCTCTATATAGTTTGGTTATGAGACTTCTTTCCCCAATTTTATTCTTCCTTCTAATCTTGGTTACATTAGTTCTTTTCATTTATTTATTTTATTTTTATTTCTAGGATTTTTATCACTCCTAGAGTTGCGATTCCTGGAATCATTATTATGATTATTATTCCTATCATTATTTTCATAGTTATCTTTCAAATGGGCATTATTTCTGTTTACTCTTAACCAAGTTCTACGGTTCATCATTATGTGGCCTTTTTTCCCACAGAAGTGGCAGGTAAGGGATTGATAATTAGATTCTTGGAGAGGAGCTTTGGTCTCTTCCTTATTTTTCAGTTTTTCTAGTAGCATTTTAAGTTCTGTCTTTAAATCCTCTACTGAGTCACTATTTTCCTCACATTTTTGTGCATAGCCCTTAAAAACACTAGATGCTACTCTCCTCAATTCCTCAAGATTCATAGAGTCTTAGTTCGGGCAGTCAGTTTTAAAGTAATCTTTGACTACTTTACAACAGTTCTCAATGAATTGTCTACATACTTGTCTAATATCTTGTTCTCTGGTCAAATCAAGCTCCATATATATGTTGCCCACCTCAATAAACCTGTCCATAAACTGGGAGGGAGTTTCATTTGTATATTGTTTGGTCTCTTCAAATTTTGACCAGCTTTGAGACGTATGAGAATAAGCTTTCATAGCTGACAATAATGCTTGTTTGCCATTGCATAAATTTTTGTAATCTGGGTCAGAATTGTAATTCTATTTTGGATCCTGGAGGGGCCATTTAAGTCCTCCCTTACCTTTCTTCTGATTGGCCAGAGAGATGATTCTATTTTTTTCACCGTTTGTCAAAAACTCTTCTAATATATTTTCAACATCCTGCCAATTGGGGTCATAAATTTGGAATATATTCTCTAATTCTTTCACAATTAAGATTGATTTGTTCTCAAAAGTAGGCATATTTTCTTTGAATCTAGCTAAATCTTGAGGGTTGAAGGGTGTTTGGTGACTTATAGACACCAAGTCCCCATTTTTATTGAAGGTAGGTACTTCCCTTAAGGGGAATAGGCTTTGGACTGCATCATTTTGTTTTTCTGCCTCTAGGCTCCCTGCTTGGTGATCGGTGGGGTAGGTAAGTTGGGGGGAAGGGGTTTCGGGCAGGGAGGGTTAGAAAGATGAGAGTTAGGAGGAGCAGGATGGGGAACTGAAGTGGGCAGAAGGGAGGGACTAGGGCAAAAGAAGAAAGGTTGGGGGCTGGGGCAAGGGAGGAGGGGTTAGGGGCTGGGGCAAAGGAGGAGGGGCTAGATTGGGGAGGGGCTGGAGCTGGACAAGGTGTGGGATGGGTTGAGTAGGGGGTGTGGCAGTAGCAGGAGCAATGGGTTGAGTGGAGAGTGTGGCAGGAGCAGAGTCTTGAAGGGCTGGGTGGGACCAAGACTCAGATAATGAGGAGGTCTGGAGAGAGAAATCTCTCTTACTATGGGGATTTTTAGAGTTGTTTCATGAAAACCATTAATTTCCCCAGTTTCTCCTCAATTTGTCCAGTCTACCTGAAGTGTGTTCTTCATAGAGGAACTGAGATAAATCTCCTAATTGTATCTCCAGCATAGTTGGGGTATTTCTTAAGTTTCTCTGAGAGAAAAAGAGATAAAAACCTCCACATCCTATTATTATAATTATACCCAGGAACAGTGCTGAGTATATCCATTGTGGTATACTCTCTGGGAGTATAAGCCAATTGGAAATGGTATCAAAAATTATTTTGAATGGTTTTCTTATCATGTTTAAATTTATTAGATTGCTTTTAGTTTCTGTTTTTGTCAGTAGATGGCATTATTGGCTAGGTTTTTCCTTGTCTAGGTGTTGGGTGTGAAATTCTATTGTCTTGCAAACCTTAATCCCATTAATTTTCAGAAATTAATTTGAAAGTTTAATTGTAAAAATCATTGATGGAGCTTTTTTTTTTCCCCTTCCCCCTCAGGCTAAAACCCCCTAAAACCAAGTGCTTCCCTCTTTGGGCAAAACCCCAGCTTAATTCAAGCTGGCCCCACTAGGCTTTTGCTTCTTGCTTAGATTTTTAAAAAACTAGAGACACCTGGGGCTTGGAAAAGAAAGTAGACTCCCAGGAGTAAAACAAGGCTAAGACTTAATTTCAGCTTTAAAATCACTTTCCCTAAAAAGACCCTACTAATAAGCTAAGTCCAGTACCTTCTACTTTGGGTGTAGCTATATTGATTGATTCTTTTCTCGTCTACCAAATCCTCTTTTGTGGCCTTTGGTCATCAATCAAAGTGACATTATTTATTAATGAAAAAAGATTTATTAATTGAGACAAAGCCTTTGTTGCCAAAATGTTTACATAAGATAGCCCCAGTGGAGCAACCATATAACTGTTTCATTTTGGTATTCTTTCTTGTCTCCCAGTCCTTGAAGACTACTTCAGATCTCTAGCTCCTGTAGTGTTTATATCAGGGGTCGGCAACGTATGGCTCTTTCTGCAGGAGCCATAAAGTCAATTTTTTTTCAGGCGCTGTTACAGGAGCGTGCACTGTGAGCACTGTACGACTCTCACGAAATTACATTTTAAAAAATGTGGCATTTATGGCTCTCACTGCCAAAAAGGTTGCCGACCCCTGGTTTATATGGTAGTCTCTCTCCTAGACAGATCTATGTCTTCATCCTCTGACAGCACCACAGAATCACGGTAATTTTAGCTAAGCTTTTACTTAACCTGAGTAATATTCTTATATACATTGATAACCCTAGCTATTTTTTACATCTTTTGTGACAGTTATGGTCAATGTAGCCATGCTATTATCCTGACTTTGAATAACAATTATATGAAATTCTCTTTTAATGATTTAAAGCTCACATTACCTGATTTTTAACTATTTACTTATAAAATATGAAGGTCTGGCATACCAAGGCTAGACATAATGTCTCAAGGAAATATATAGGAAGTTTGTTCCTGGATTGATTTGAGTATCAAAGTTTTGAGACTTGGTTTCTTTTCCTTTTAAAAACCTCTTGAAAATGTGATTTATCAAAAAACAACATATTTTTACATTTCCATATTTGCTAGAATAGAAGATTTTGGGGTAAAGGAAGATTTTCCTTAATTTTGCAAACATTGTTTTTGTAGCAGGTTTATAATTCTGTAATTATAATCTCATTTCAAAGTGTGATGCCTTGATAAGTGCTAGGGATCTAGACAGTAGAGGATGGAGTGCAGGGCTTGAAGTCAGGAATATCCAAGTTTGAACCTTGCTTCAGGCATTTAACTATGATGGGTAAGTCACTTAATCTAATTTAGTCTCCATTTCTTCTTCAGTGAAATGAGGGGATTGGATACAGTAGCCTTAAAGGTCCCATTTCAGCTCTAGTCCTCTGTTCTGATGTTAAGTGATATTTTTTCTTGTTAGACACTTGTAATGCCTTCTGACACTGAAATTCTAGGGTCTGAAAAAATTCATAACAATTTCCTAAACAAAAGTGGTTAGACTTTTTTGGGGGTATTTTGGGAGTAATTTGATGACTTTTTTATTTCATCATCATTGATTCTTTTTTTTTTGTTGTTTGTTTTTTTAAACCCTTGTACTTCGGTGTATTGTCTCATAGGTGGAAGATTGGTAAGGGTGGGCAATGGGGGTCAAGTGACTTGCCCAGGGTCACACAGCTGGGAAGTGGCTGAGGCCAGGTTTGAACCTAGGACCTCCTGTCTCTAGGCCTGACTCTCACTCCACTGAGCTACCCAGCTGCCCTTCATCATTGATTCTTAAAAAGTTTATAAACCCTCTTCCCATTGAGTTTTTACTTTGATCTTGTTTTGGTGGCTATTGACCCTCTTCTGCCCATTTGGCTTCCATCATGAGAATGTTTCCTATTGATTCCATTCAAATTTTCTACTCTATCACCACTTTTGTTTCCAATTTTTCGTGTTCTGTCTCTTAGACTCTCTCTTTACCTTAAAAGTGTAACATAAGTATCATTTTCTATGTATGAAGCCGATTCTGGTTCCCTAAGCTACTAGGGTCCTCTGCCTCCCAGATTGCTATTTATATAATTATGTCAGTATTGTTACCTTGATAGGATATCAACTACTTAAGTGCTAAGGCTGTTTAATTTTTGTGTTTCTGTCCACTGCTTTATCCCAGAGTCTGATACATAGTTGGAGCTTATTGTTTGTAGATTGATTTTTCAGTTTTTTACTGGGGTTAAATCTTTCATTTACTGACACCAGCTCTTCCTTAACTGCTTTCAGAGTAGTAGGTTTAGCTTACCTTATTGAAATTATTTTTTTTCCTTCCTTTATATAACTTCACTTTAGTTTTTTTAATCCATAATATTTCTTGCTTATTTTATAGGTTTTTTTTTTCCCCTGCTTGCTTATTTACTTAGTCTTTCCTTTTCCTTACCAGAGAGATTTTTGTTTTAACTTGAAATTACTCTGTCTTTACTTGCTTCTGGACCTGTTTTAGCTTGCCTGTAAATTGTAAGCCCTTTGAAAATAAGTGATTGATTTTTGTCATCTTAGTATCCCAAGTGTGGTACTTTCCATATAATAAGGGCTTCATAAATGTTTATTGAATCAAATTGAATTGAGGCTCTTTGGTTGTTCACATTCTTTCCTCTTCCTTTTATTTATGTTTTCTCTGGGGTGTTTTTTGTGTGGTAGAGAGTAGCAACTGAAGAAGTGGACATTTAGTGATCTATATTAATGCCATCTTGCTGGAACTTCTGCATCTCAGTGTTGATGCTTTTGTCTAGTGGTTTCATTTGTAGCAAGGATGTTAATATAGATGCATTTCATTTCAGTTCTTGTAGTAGTGCATGTCAAGCACTCTTTGATTATTGATAGAGAACTTATGCTAATAATGCTAAAAATTAGGTTAAACTTTGTAGATAATTTTGTTTATTTGTAGATAAAAAGTGTAATTTTTTTGCATTCTTCACTTCCATTTTGTTTATTGCCACCACTGGGGTGGCTAAAAGAGAATGCCCACAACTATTTAATATTTGCATCAGTTTAATGGTGTGTCATGTCTAAAGAATTCCTGTCTCCTCACTAATTTATAGTCCACATTTGCATAGCCTGTGATGTTGCCTGGACTTGAAGCCTTTCTAGAATGGTAGAATGTGCCAGATTGTGTTTGATGGGTATAACCTTGAAATGCACGGTCACCTCCCAACCATCCTGGAAGATTGGAGGAGGATTTCTGTGGATGGCTGAACGTGAGATCTGAAAATTTTTTGCCTGACTTCTTTCAAACACCAGGATTCAAAACATGCAAAAAGCCGTTTCTTACTCACTTTGGTTTTTGATGTTTGCATCAGTTTTATTATAGAAGTATAGTATTGTTTTCTGCTGCTTTTCATTTTGGGTATACAGTATTATAATATAAAATCTTGATCAAAAAAGAAGCCTCAGGGAGTTATTTTTGTCCAAATAACTAAAGCTCACCTCTGTAAGGTTTAGAACTTTATTTTTTGGTGGAAATTTTTTTTAAACCCTTACCTTCCATCTTGGAGTCAATACTGTGTATTGGCTCCAAGGCAGAAGAGTGGTAAGGGTAGGCAATGGGGGACAAGTGACTTGCCCAGGGTCACACAGCTGAGAAGTGTCTGAGGCCAGGTTTAAACCTAGGACCTCCTGTTTCTAGGCCTGGCTCTCAGTCCACTGTGCTACCCATCTGCCCCCTGGTGGAAATTTTTAAAAAGAGTACTTTGTGTTTTCCTGGATTCTTACTATTCAATTATTGAAGTGTACTACAGGTGAAATCAAAGATGTAATTTATAGAGGAGTACAAACAATGCTGTCTGCAGTATCCAGAAAGTATTGTCTGGAAGACATCTGGGAATATAAACTTCTCCTTATGTCAGTAGTCCCTTTCTCATTTAAGGTTGGGGTGGAACCTCCTGCTAATGGACCCAAAAAGCCCAGATATCTAGATTTTATCATTTAAAGCAGCTAGGTGGCACAGTGGATAGATAGAATACCTGGAGCCAGGAAGGATTTCAGTTCAAACTAGCCTTAGTCATGATAATAATTAAACCTGCTTGCGCTGATATGGTCACCTGGAAAGACTAATAAAGAAGAGAAGATTTGGAGTA
This sequence comes from Gracilinanus agilis, assembly GCF_016433145.1. Taxonomy (NCBI): domain Eukaryota; kingdom Metazoa; phylum Chordata; class Mammalia; order Didelphimorphia; family Didelphidae; genus Gracilinanus; species Gracilinanus agilis. The sequence goes on along the minus strand of NC_058132.1, from coordinate 173,807,839 downwards.
CACCCATAAGGAGGCTAAATGTGAATGATGATCCAGTAAAGGAGGCAAAAGGAGCATTTTGGTAGGTAGGAGGAGAATTAGGGGGAAATTGTGTCATAGAAACCCAGAGGGGAGAAAATATTGAGGAGAGGATGATTAGCAACTTCAGATATGAGAGGTCAAGACACAGAAAGATTAAGAATAAGCCATCAGCTTTGGGATGGGGAGGACAAAGAATACTGTGGGGAAACTACAGTGATATAGAACAACTGCAAGACATTAGTAAAAGCTTATTTGAATTGAAAAAATTAAACCATCAGATTTGGTGTTTGTCACGTGGTAATTTTGTAAGGAAAAACTTCAGTTGAGTTATGAAGTGAGAAACCAGATTAAGAAATGGAGGCAATAAGTATTGTAATATTGAATATTCAATATTTTCCTGGGCTTTCTATTTCAAATTATGTATAAACATCTGTCTTTTTTCTCAATTATGGTTTTTTGCACTATGCTTTTTTTATGCACTTTGCTTTTCACAAGGAAGCTTATAATCCATACTTTTGTATTATTTGTATATGCAATATCACACATATATACATATAATTCCTCTAAGAATATACTCTGCTTATGTACACTTTACATAGATGTCTCTTGCATATCAACCACTCATCTCTCACTATGTTCTCTTCTACACTCACATAGCCACCACTTTGGTGGAAACTTTTATCTCCCGTATGTGAGCTATTGTTATAGTCTTCTGGGTCATTTCCCTTAGTTATCTCCCCATTCACATCTCTCACTCAGTTGCCGAAGTGATTTTTCTGAAGCATGGATAGTTCTGATTGTCACCTCTGTTTTGTTGCCCTTTTCAATGAATGCTCATCAGTTTCTTTCACTTTTCAGAGTGACTGGGTTAATTTCCTTTCAGATCTAAATTCTTTAGTTGGATTTATAGATTCTTTCCACTTTATTCTGTCCTGTCTGGTAATATTTGTTGCACATTTTCCCTCTATGCACAGTATACTCAAGGTAGCTATTAGACATGTTTTTAATTCTAGTACAATGCTTTGACTGATTGACTTAATTGATATGGATTTGATATTTAAGAACCAAACATGGATTCATAGAATCTTAAGTTTAGTAGGAAAGGACTTTGGAGTTCAGCTTTTTTGTCCAAATAGTGCAGTTTTCTTTATAGGTGGTAAATAAGTGTTTTCCTGACCTTTTCCAACTCCAAATAAGAGAGTTATACTTGTATCAGGATAAACTCAACATTTTTTCTGATGTGGAATCATCTTAAGGATTAATAGCTTCAACTTTATATGTAGAGATCAGATATGTTAATTTTAAGTAAGACATCCAAACTCTGGCATATTAGTTGAAAAAATGATTCAAGTATTTTGCTGTAGTATTTTGGCCCCTTCCTTGGTTTTTTTTTATCTATATTATTTGTTAAACTTGTCTTCCCACAATGAATTTCCTTTGCTGGATAAAACATGGAATCTTGCATATAGAAAATAGTAAATATTGGATAAAAATATATTGACTGGTTAATCTTCCCCTTTTTCATTTTGATATTTCTGTCCCAGAATTTTTATTTATTATTAAGGTTTTTGAACGGTATTTATTGTTTTTAAAACAAAAATGAAATTTCCTCATGTATATAGTCCCTTGAGTTAAAAAAAAAAAAAGATAGGAGCAATTCAATTTCGAGATAGAGTGGCATTGCTTCATTATCTCCTCCTGGATCTCAGTTTCCGTATCTCTAAAATGAAGGAGTTGGATCAGATTATCTCTGAGGTGTCTTCTGTTCTGATATTGAGGCTATTCTATAGTTACTATTGCTATTATTAATACTTTGAATGATATTTTCCAATTCATAAAGTATTTTCCATCAGTTATTTAATTAGATCTTCAGAACAATTCTGAGACAGCCTAGGAAGATGTTAAACATTATTTTATAGTTGAAGAAACTGAAGCTCTGAACCTTTCAGGCAACTTAATCAACCCCATACCTGAGCAAGAATCCCCTTTATTACATACCTGATGAGTGGTCATAATACCCTTTGCTTGAAGATGAAATCTGTCTCCTGCTGATTTGTCCAAATTCACACAGGTGAATCCAGGACCAGAAAATCCAGCTCTTCTAATTCTTACTCCACTGCTGACTCTGAACTTAACTGAAAACTAATAAGTTTTTTTTCCATTAGGCTACTTATAAGTCTGACCAAATTTAATTTTAGCTATTCACGAATTGTTCTTGAATGAATGCCTTGGAAGCAAAATAATATAAACCTCTGTCCTGGGCAATACATCTCTTATACTACTGAAATTTTTCAGTTATTTGAAAAGCTAAGTGCCAGTGTGCACCAGTTGGAAAGCTTTTCCAGAGCTAAGGTTCCCATTGTTTCACTGAAAAATACAAAATGTGATGGTATCATCTCTGAAGCCAACACTAAGGTCATTTTGTGTCTCTTTTCTATCTTTCAGATTTGTTTACTGACAGACACATGATGGAATGGGTAGTGTGCTTCAAAAAAATTCTAAGCTGTATTTTAGTTTTTATTTGGGTGTTAGCTTTCTATTTATGGAAAATTGAAAGCATTAAAACAATAACTTTTTTGTTTCACAGATCCTTTATGCACACTGTAGACCTTTTATCATTTTTAATAAAATTGCAATAGAATGACTAATAGAGCATGAATGGTGCTTATGACACTGAAGTCTATTGTGTAAGTATTGAGAGCAAAATTTGCATTCCTAGAAAAGCTTATTCAGAGAGGGAAATAGGACACATTATTTATTGCTGTTGGGAAAACACTACATTTTCAGCTAAGGACATTAAAGAAGCTACCTTTGAAAAATGATGTTTCTTTCCTTGGAATACCGAAGTCAAGTTGAATTGGCAGTAGGAGTCTATAAGTCAGGCAAGTAGTTTAGATACTATTTATAAAAATTGCAGCCAATTAAATACTGCTTCTCTTCTCCCTACTTCCCCAAATAAATTCCCCATATTATTGTCATATATTTACTAAAATTCACCTTCCTAATATATTGATATTTCCAGGGTTTTTGAGTTGAATGGGTGGTAACATTAAATTATTTGTTTCTCTCAATTTTTAGAGGTACCTTTCTATTTTTCCAAAGAATAGTTATGAAGGGGTTGTTTAAAGAAATATAAAACAGTAATAAAAATAAATTAATAAGATCTGTTAATAATGCTGATTTTTTCCTTGTTATACATTTTTAAATTACTGTTCACTAAGTATTATCATCAGTTAAGTAGCAACAGTTCCATAATAGATGAGCAAACTAATCTGTCTACTGTCTTGCTTCACAATGTAGATTTCAGACTTGTTTGATAGCACAGGTTTCTAAGTATCAGCAATTAGGGAGACTTGAGCTCAGTAGTTTTGAATGTAGTGCACCAAGTCAGTGTGTCAAACTCAGATAGAAATGGATACCTGCTAGCTGCATATTGACTTAGAATAATGCAAATTAACACCTATATTGTATTAGATTTTTATTTTGTTAAACATTTCCCAATTACATTTTAATTTGGTTGGGGAAAAGAGACCACACTTGAGAGTTTTGTGGGCCAAAGTTTGACCCCTCCGCACTAAGCTGATCATGTGTCTGGGCTACCAGGCTACCTCCTGGGGCAAATTGGCCCAGAGTTGGAGATGGAGTTTCCATTCTTATCAGCACTGGGATTTGGCCCATGAGTAACTTTGTTTTTTTTACAGCCAGGCAGAATGAGAGACCCAAGCTCCAAAACAAATAGACAAACAAATACAACTAGTTTGACTTTTAGCAGGTCTTTTTCTATGTTGATATGACCTGAAATTTTGTTTGTATTGCTTTATTAGAAAGGGACTAGGAAAGAACAAACATTGAACAAAAATTACTTAAAAATGTAAAATAAGAAATTTGTCTTTAAGTGATGAACTTTCACCCAATGCCATTGCAAAGTATATCCTAATAGATTGTGTTTCTAAATATTTGAAATTTGCAACATATAATATATTTTCCTATAGAAATAGTGTTTTAAATGGTACATAGGTTCTTAGGATAATACACAAAAATCCTCTTTACCTACATGTAGCTTGAAAATTTGCCATGAAAAATAGTTAGAAAGAAATATTTCAACATTAATAATTAACCAAACTTGAAAAGAAGTACTTCAGAAGGGTTATTTAAAATGTTTTTTTCCCCCTTAAATCTTGGTGCTTGAGAAAAGCAGGCTTAATAGAGAATGAAAAAGTAGATTAAAACTTTTGTGGCATTTTGAAGGAGATTCTGCTTCAGAGCATTTTGAAGTTAATGACATTATTCATTAGTATATTTAATTATGTGTCCTTACTGGTCTCTCCTACTTGATAATAAGCTTCTTGAAGATAGGTACTGCCTCTTACTCATCTTGGCTTTTTCAACTATTGCAGGTAGCTGCGATTGTAATGGATAGAGTGGATAGAGTCCTAGGCTTGATAGAAGGCCTGAATTCACACCTGACCTTAGATTTACTCAATCTGTTTTGTCTCAGTTTCCTCAAATGTAAAATGGGAATAATAATAGCACCTACTTTATGGGGTTAGTGTGAGGATCAAATGAGATGATGTTTGTGAAAGTGTTTTGCATAGTATCTGATATAGTAGGTGCTATATATATTTATCCCCTTCTCATTCTCATTTCTACTCTTTATGCCACTGTTTTGCAAAGTGAGTTTACATAAAAGTATTTATTAAATTTAATTACTTTCCTTTCCCTTGATATAGCTGAATTTTTGGTACTACTCTTAGGCTTATCAGCCCTGATTAGAACATTTGGGGGCTTAGAGTGAAAGCATACTTTTTTCATTTAGAAGAAAACCAAATCTCAGTTTCTAAAGCAACATTTCTTCTTCTAATCCAATTTGGGATTTGCTCTCTTTCTGTCTTTAGTTCAAAATGTAGTATGGTTCTCCTTTTAGTTTCTCTGTCTTACTCAGTTTTTGTCACTCTCTTGTGGTCTCATGGTCTCTGAGAACTGCAGATTTGAATCAGGCACTAAATAATCAGAATTTATTTCCCAGTTTACATAGGCCAAATCCATTGCCTTTCCCTCAAAACAGCTAGCTGTGTTCCACTGTGAGTGAGGGGGTGGAGTATTAGAGATTAGAGGACACATCTTTGAATAATGAAAAAGTCCTTATTCGAAGGACAAGTGACTTGGCAGATAGAGAGAAGGTGGCTAAGTGGACTTTAACTCACTGTATATATCTAGTTGTTAACCAGGACAAACAAGGTGCTCCTCCTATCATGAAGAGGAGTATGTGTATGGAATTGTTGGAATAAGAAGGAATTCCTTTTCCAGGATACAGAAATCTTTTACATCAGTGTTGCTTGTAGAGTAGATATTTGTTGGATCTGGTATATTAATAATTATAGCTTCTGGAAAAAACTTTGAGTGTTCAATACATCAAGCAAAGTTAAGACATTTTCAGGTTTTTACAAAAACCTCTTCTAAGATATATATATATATATTTATATTTATATTTATATATATAAAAGTAGGAACTTTTTCTTAAATCATTATGATTTAGTATCTATTAAGTACTTAGAACATGTTTCCTATATAAATTTAATGGATGTCCAACAAAATGTAACAATTTTAAATAGTAGGTTTTTGAAACAAGACTTGCCATCTCCCTTAAAGTAGTATAGTGAAAGTCTTTGGAGCAGTTAGTCTGAAAAGATTGGAAATTGCTCAGTATCAAATGATGAGATTTTTGATTTTTTGATGTTGAGAAAATTAACTACTATTAAGATAGCGATGGGGTAATTAGAGAGCAGATGACTAAGTTGTGTTATTTTGAAATCACAATGTAATTCTGTGAACTCTGAGGTTCTTATTTTTTAAAATTTATTTTTAGTATTAATTTATTTTTTAAGAGACTTTTGTAACTAGAAAAAGATGAGTACTAAACTGAGAAATTCTATTTTTAGGTATATGAGAAGAGGACAAGGTCAAGAGAATAATTTTCTATTCTCAAAGGGAGGAGAGGGGATAGTGAAAAAAATGTGTGAGTTTTGTAAACTGAGGTATGAACTCTAGGGGACCTTGGTCTTTCTTAATCCTGAAGAGAAGCAGACTGGAGAGATATTGAGGCGGGCAGGGACCTCTACAGGACTCAAATAGCTTTTTCTCTAAGGCAAAGAAAAATGGAGGGAAACTGGGCCTGTATAAGTCAAGAATATTAAGCAGGTACACATGCACTTGGGAATATTCAGCCTAGTGCTGAATGAACTCAGTTTGAGGGATGGAGTGAATTATATATATTTCAAAGGAAGGAAGGTGGGCAATGGGGTGGACTGTGGGATCCAGGGTGGGATCAGGGTGTGCTGTAAGCAGAGAGCTCTAGGAACAGATGTGGCTTCTTGGTAGTTAGCTAGATAAGCAAGGTGTTTCTAGTTTGAACTGTTCTCATCCAAGAATGTTTTATAGAATGACTTCCAGGGCATGCATCATTGTTTTCTTAGGTTAATCCTAATGTTCCTCATCAAGATCTAGATACCAAGACAATTCCAAACAATACAAAGCCATTAAAAACAGTTATCAGCTTGGCAGCTTTTAATGTTACATGAATTTGCATGTATGTTGACATATTTAAAATGAAAATATCTATGATTGTGAGTTATTTGCATATTCTATTTGTTAATTGGTATTACAAAAAGTTGTTGGTAGGATTTAGTAAAATTGGTATGTGATCACCATATTATAAGACATGCTTTGAATTCCTTGGGGGAACCATAGGAATTCTATGTAAAAACTATGTTCCACAAACATTAATTAAGGAATTAAAGTGGGTAAGACATTGTCCTAAGTACTTTTTAGTACAAAGCAAACTTCTTCTGGGCAGGGGCTTTTGGTTTTGTCTTTGTCTTTGTATTTCCAGTACCTTCATTATAATACCCTGCATATATAGTATATACTTTATAAATATTTATTGAATTACATTATAGAAGCAGGAGAATGTCCTAAGGGGCTGAGAGAGAAAAGGTGGAGGTTAGGAGGGGACAACATTTTAGGCAAAAGGGACAACTAGCCAGCTACTTGCCTGTGCTTGTGCTTCACACATGTGTCTTCTGTCAGAAGATGGAAGGCACATGTATGAACCATAAACAAGTAGTTCGAGTGTGGGTGGACAATAGCAGTGTATAAAAGGAAGTAATGTGTTCAAAGACAAGAACTCTAGGAAGGGGTCAGGTCATAAAGAGGTTTAAACAGAGGGCTATAGAGATCCTGCTCTATAACCAGAGACTAATCTGAGTGGCCTAGGGTGGGCTTGGGATGCAAAAGAATGAAACAGATTGGAAGCACAGCTTGTTAGCTCATAGTACTCCAAGAAATACTGAAGTAGCCACTTTATTATAAAGGAAATTAAAGATCCCCTTCCCCCAAAAGCCCAAGAAAGTTTCCCACAGTTACAGAGAGCAGGATTTTTACTATAACCAAAACAAAAGCCTTAGAAGCCTCCAGGTGTAGATAAAAAACCTATGCTAAACTATCAACTACATGTGTTATCTTTAAGTGAAGCCTGTGGCATCTCCTTAGGCCGGAAAGCCTCTGCAGTTCTCAGCCTTGATGGTATTAAACAATTTTTTTGAGCCTCATTATTTTACTTTAATTCTGGGCGAAATGCCCTGCCAAGGGTTCAACCTTGGCCGTACCAAGCCATCTGTGTTCTTGGTCAAAGGGGAACAGAGTTAGCCCCCCTCCTGCTGGAGTGCTAAGAGCTAAAAGCTTTTTCAATAAGACTATAATGCATTTTGAAGGAAGGTGAGAATTATGAAAGGAATCAAAAGAGGAATCTCAGATTTTTATCTTAGATATCCCACTCCGTTTCTTGACCCGAAAGGGAGAAAAACCAATACATGGCTCTGCTGGTCTGTATTGATCTTTTGAGGGGGGGTCCAGATAAAAATATCTACTTGAGATTCTAATTTCTCTTAATAGCTCCCGACATATCCCCCTTCTCTTCACAATAACATGATTTATTAGACAGGAAAACTTTGAATAATGAAAGAAGTTAAAATTGGTTATAATCATCAGTTATGGTTGGATCTGATATGAATTACAGATCAAATTGTTTGTTTATGGCTCTCTACAGAGGGCCTATTTGATCTTAAAGGTAATAGAGCCATCGGAGTTAATTGAATAAAGGGGTGTCATGGTCAGGCTTAAATTTTAGGAAATTCACTTTCAGTTTTATGGAGGAGGAGTTTGAGAATGGGGAGATGTAAGGCAGAGTATGCAATTAGAAGACTATTGGAGCAGCCAGGTGGCTCAGTGGATAGAGGACCAGGCCTGGAGATGGAAGATCCTGGGTTCAAATGTGGCCTCTGACCCTTCTTAGCTTTGTGGCCCTAGATAAATCACTTATCCCCAGCTGCCTAGTCCTTAATGATCTTCTGCCATGGAACTAGTACTTTATATGAATTCTAAGACAGAAGGTAAGGGTTTTATTTTTTCTAAAGGCTATTTTAATAGTCCAAGCAAAAAGTAATAAAAGCCTGAACTTATTGCAAGTAGTGTGAAGGGAATGAATGTAAGAGATGTAGAGAAAGAAACAACATTTAATAACTGTTTTGAAATGTGACCTGAGAGTGAAGAGTCAGAGATGAAGAGGTTGTGAACCTGGGTGACGGGAAGGATGATGCCCTAAGCAAGTAATAGAAAAGTTTAGAAGAAAGGGTGGATTTGGGGAAAAAGATAACGAATGAGTTGTTTTGGACATGCTTAGTTTGAGAAATCTATAGCACTTTTAGTTGGAAATGTTGATGATGTGTGGTACTAGTGCTCAGAAAGACAGAGTAGGACTGGATAAATAGGTCTGGGACTCATCTGCCAAGAACTGATAATTAAACCCATTGGAGCTGATGAGATATTACTAATAATTATGCTAATAATAGTGTACATTTATATAGTATTTTAAAGTTTGCTTAGCACTTCACATGTTAATTTGATCCTCACAAGAACCTTGAGGAACAGGTGTAATCATTCCTATTTTACAGTTGAGGAAACTGGACAGAGAGTTTAAGTGACTTGTCTAGGTCCAAACGGTTTGAAGTAGGATATAAATTCAGATCTTTCTGATTCATAAGTCTAGCTTTCTTTCTATTATGTTACCTAGCTGTCTCACAAAGTGAGAGTATAGAAAGGAAAGAGAAGAGAGCGGAGGACAGAACTTTGGAGGACACCCACAGTTAGTAAGTGTGATTACTCCGTGGATGAAGACCAAGCAAAGGAGACTTAAAAGGGACAATAAGTCAGATAGGGAGACAACCAAGAGAGAGCGTAGTCACTAATATTTAGAGCAGACAGTATATAGAAGTAGGTGATCTTTCTCTCCTGGCTACACTACTTAGACTTCTGACTGACTTCACTCTCCTTCTGGGAAAATCTCATCATGATTGGAAGATGGAGCCATGAACTCTCAAGCCTCCATTTAAGGAGGGAGATCAACTCAGAACATTTCATATCTATTATTAATCAACCCCCGGTGGGACCTGAAAGGTATACCCTTCCACTGACCTGAAGGATCCTGCCTGGGCACTGTTATAAAGGAGGGAGGTGTTACAACATCTAACTAGGTGGCAAGACTCAGGTGATCTTGCACTAGCCACATATCTGAACTACCACTACTGTCACCCAATTAAGAGTGGTAGTATTCAGTTTACCCTCTCCTATATTTATAACACTTGATTGTACTACTTTGGAACTATTCTGATTTTTTTACCCCAACCCTGTTTTGCTGAATATTCCTCAGTCTCCTTCCACCCCATTTTAGCTTCCTTTTGTTTGTTGTCTTCTTCCAGTAGATTGTAAAGCCACAGAGTACTGAGACTGTCTTTCTTTTTTGTGTTTGTATCCCCAACACTTAAGACAGTGCCTCGTGCCTAGTAGATGATTAAATATATATATGGATTGATTGATTGACAAATGTAACAGAGAAGTCAGCATGAAGTTTAAGAAAATGCTTTTAGATTTGGCAAATAGATCATTGGTAAGGTGATGGAGTAGAAGGAAGATCTAAATCCCCATTCTTGAAACAACTATTCCATCAGAGTTCTAAGAAGAATGCTTGACCAAGTAGCCATCAGGAAATTGAAGGAGAAACTACAGTGTGTATCTTTTTAGCTCAAGATCACACATTTGACCTGTAAGCAAGTGACCAGGGCAGGAACTGTGGAACTGGGATGGTAGGATCATGGTAGTACCCATGGTTTCAGTACCCAGTTGCAATACCCAGATTTGATCAGAAATTTATTCCCAAGCCCAGATGAAGAACTCTAGGTCCCAAAGAGGTAGAGAATGTAGATTTAGTATCTAGAGCTCAGATATAGGCTAGCAGAGATCCTCAGAGCTAATTTGAATTGCAGCCTCTGACCAAGGCAAGAATGTACACTCAGAATCCAGAACCCAGAGCTAGTTCAGCAGTGCAGAGTCTACCAGAACAGATCATGCATATTGTAAGGATGGATTTTTGTGCAGAGGTGATGGAACCAGGGTTCTCCCAGAGGCTGGGATTGTAGACTTAGATCCCACATCTCCTAGTTGGTTCAGCAAATTTGGGATGCCCATAGCAAAACCTCTGGAAAGATTTACTAAACCAAAACAGATAAAGAATTATTATGAAGCCAAAGATAGCCAAGACTCAAACCCTAAAGAGGAGTATAACTTTAAAATACCTATAAAAAAGGCTGAAAGAAAAATCAGCTTGCCCACAAGATCAATTAAATTCTTAGAAAAAATGATGCAGTGGTTAAAAATGAGTTAAAATGGTATTATACATAAAAAGTAACAGAGAAAGAATTCAAAAGAAATAAGAAAGCTATGAAGAGAGTAGCAATTTAGCAGCTTAGCTTAAAAGAGGTACAAAACCATATAGACTTATTGAAAATTAGAATAGTCCAGACACAAGTTGATAATTGTATGAGATTGCAATAAATATTAAAGCAAAATTTAAAAATTGAACAAAAAGAAGAAAATGTAAGGCATCTCTTATTAAGAATATCTTAGCTAGAAAACAGACATTACAGAGATAATTTCAGAATCATTGGACTATCTGAAAACATGTCCAAAACATAGATAAGAAATAATGAATGAATTGGGTATGGCAATATATACTTGTAATCTCTATTACTAGGGGAGACTGACACTTGAGTTTGAGGTTTCTGAGTTGCAATAGGGCTAAAATTGTTGAGATATCCTTAGTAAGTCTGGCAGAAGAATGATAAATCCTTTGGATCAGAGGTTGCCTAAGGAAGGGCAGGTTGGTCCAGAGCAGTTAAAGCTTCTGTGCTTATCTTTATTGGGATTGGGCTCATTGAAACATAATAAAATCATTCACAGGCACTCTATCTTATGACTCAAAGTATGACCCTTGTTAACATTATAGTTTTCTCAATTGTGGACATTTTCATTGGTGGCTGCCCTTGTGCCTAGAACTCTGTTCCTCCTCATTTCCACATCCTGACTTCCTTACCTTTCTTTAAATCTTAGCTAAAATCTCCTCTTATTGGAAACCTTTCCTAATTCACCCAAATCTTACCACCTTCTTTCTGAGATTATTGCTAATTTATCTGCTATATCTCTGTCTGTATCTTTTTTATCCTTAGATGTTTACATTTTGTCTCTCCAATTAGGTTGTGAATTCCTTGAGAGCAGATGCTTTAAAAAAAACTTTTCTTTGTATCCTCAGCACTTAGCACAGTGCCTGACACATAGTAGTCATTTAATAAATGATTTTTGACTTCTTTGAAGTGACTTAAAGATTAGAGGGAAAGCAGAGGGCTGATAATATTAGCACTAGTGGTAGGAAAAGATGGGCGATGGACTTGGTGAGAAGAGTCATTCCTAGAGTAAAAAGGAAATAGTGGAACTGGTGTAGTGAAGTGATTCCATGATCAGAAGGTAGTATATAGTCTTCAGATTATTTGTACTTATTTAAAGGAGATATTATCTTGAAAAATCTATTCTTTAAAAAATAATAATTTACTTATACCTAATTTCCTTCTCAATTGGGGGTAGTTCTTGAAACTGACTGAAATAAGTATAGGGTTTGGAGTGTCAGAAAGAAGAATGAATATTATGACAGAGATATGTGGTTATTGGAATATTATGACAGAGATTATAGAACAGCCTGAGGAAAGAAATGAAATAAATGTGATAGAAGTTATAGTGTCTTGACAAGAACTGAGTAAAGGGACTTTGTTGGGAGACACTGAAGGAAACAGAAAAATAGATAAGGTGAGACTATATGATGGGATTGGAAAGAGTATTTTAGAGTTTTCATATATTAGAAATATTGTATTACCTATAATTTATACTTCTTTCAAAATCTCTCTTTTTTAAATTTTATAGTGCCTCTACCTCTCATTCGGACCATTCAGCACATATAAAATCAGCTTCTGTCATATCTTCGGATTCTATTTCAACTTCTGCAGACAACTTTTCTCCAGACTTGAGGGTATGTACTCTTATTTTTTAAAGTGATGATCAGTTAGCTTAAGTTGATCAGTTTTTGATAACTATACTCTTATAAGCTTAAATTTAACATTTAAGCCAGAGGGATCAAATTTACTATCTGGATATGGCCTGCAAAACTACCCAGTGTAGCCCAAACCAGATTGAAATGTAAACAATACAAATATAATACATATACACTGGCCTAAGCAACTTGCCAGAAAGATGAAAAGAGAGGAAGACTAAGAAAAGTTCATTAAATTTGACAATTAAAACATCATTCCTTCTAACTTCATTTCATTTGAATGATAAGGTAAGAAGCCAGTTTGCAGAGGATTTAGAAGAGGAAGAAGAAGCACTAAAATTAGATACCTTTTTTCAAAGATTTTTATTGAGGAAGAAAGGAGAAAGATTGGGATAGTATATCTGACAGGCTGCTGAGATAGAGTGAAGATTTTTTAGGATATTTTTTAAATTTTTATTTAATTTATTAATTTATAATATTTCTCCATGGTTATAGGATTCATGTCCTATCCCTTCCCTCTTTCCACCCCTTCCCTTAGCCCACACACAATTCCACTGGGTTTTACATGTGTCATTGATCAAGACCAATTTCCATATTATTGATATTTGCATTAGGGTGTTCATTTTGAGTCAATATCTTTAATTATATCCCCATCCACCCATGTGATCAGGCAGTTTTTTTTTCTTCTGTGTTTTTACTTCCACATTCCTTCCTCTGAATGTGAATAGCGTTCTTTCTTATAATTCCCTCAGTGTTGACCTGGATCATTACATTGCTATTAGTAGAGAAGTCCATTACATTCGATTTTTACCACAGTGTATCCACCTCTTGTCAAGATCTATTTATCATCTCTGATAATCTGATAAGGACGGCTTAGTTGATGAGGAAGTAAGGGGCACAGGAGACAATCTTGACTGTTAACTCATAGTTGCTTCTTCGAAGTGCCATTGAGTCACAAATTTATTATATATGAAAATTCAAACTCCCTTTCACCCAAAAGCACAGAGAGAGATTTCCCACAGCAGTGCAGAGCTGCATTTTTAACATAGACAATACAATAGTCTTAGAAGCTTCAAGGTGAAGATAAGAACCAGGCTGAACCTTCAGCTTCATGATTATCAGCAAGCTAAGTCTGAGAATACTTTTCTCCAGGGCAAAATGCCCCTGCTAAACTAAGGTTTCAGCCTTGGGTTCCCAAGCAGCTGCATTTCTGACCTAAAGGGAAGAATGTTAACCTCTTGACTACTGGTTTGCTAAGAGCTTAAACCTTTTCAATAAGGCTGCAATACTTTTCAACAAGAAAGGGTGTGGATCACAAAAGGGGTCAAAAGAGGAGTCTCAGATTTTTATCTATTCTCTTATTGGCTTCCCACAGTCTCTGTATACAATGTTCTCCTGGTTCTGCTGCTTTCACTCTGCATCAATTCCTGGAGGTTCCAGTTCACATGAAATTCCTCCAGTTCGCACAATAGTATTTCATCACCAACAAATACTGCAATTTGTCAGCCATTCCCCAATTGAAGGGCATACCCTCGTTTTCCACTTTTTTGCCACCACAAAGAGCACAGCTATAAATATTTTTGTACAAGTCTTTTTTCTTATTATCTCTTTGGGGTATAAACCCAGCAGTGGTATGGCTAGATCAAAGGGCAGGCAATCTTTTAGAGCTCTTTAGGTATAGTTCCATATTGCCATCCAGAATGGTTGGATCAGTTCACAACTCCACCAACAATGCATTAATGTCCCAATTTTGCCACATCCCCTCCAACATTCATTACTCTCCTTTGCTGTCATTTTAGCCAATCTGCTAGGTGTGAGGTGGTACTTCAAAGTGGTTTTAATTTGCATTTCTCTAATTATTAAAGATTTAGAGCACTTTTTCATGTGCTTATTGATAGTTTTGATTTCTTTATCTGAAATTGCCTGTTATGTCCCTTGCCCATTTATCAGTTGGGGAATGGGCTTGATTTTTTATACAATTGATTTAGCTTCTTATAAATTTGAGTAATTAGACCTTTGTCAGAGATTTTTGTTCTAAAGATTTTTTTCCCTAATTTGTTGCTTCCCTTCTAATTTTGGTTGCATTGGTTTTGTTTGTACAAAACCTTTTTAATTTAATGTAATCAAAATTATTTGTTGTACATTTTGTAATTTTTTTCTAACTCTTGCTTGGCTTTAAAATCTTTCCTTTCCCAAAGATCTGACAAATATATTCTTCTGTGACAAATATACTCTTCTGTGTTCACCTAATTTGCTTATAATTTCCTTCTTTATATTCAAGTCATTCACCCATTCTGAGTTTATCTTGGTATAGGGTGTGTTTTAGGATATTTTTTAGGATTTTTTAAGAATAGGGGAAACTTGTATTGTAAAGATTAAAAGTGGTTGCCACAATGTAAAGGGGAAAAAATTATGGTTTGGGTGGACTGAATATAAAAAGGAGTGGTCGTCTAGAATTGAATAAATATCAATTAATTCTAAAATGATTTTTAGCAATTTATTTATAAAATATAGGAGAGAGTCAAAGTAGAGAAATAAGAAGAGGGTAGAGTAAGAGATCTAGCTTAACAAACTAGATTATGTGTTCAAGTCTTGGCTTTACTCTGGCAGGGCTCCAGAGGCCCAGCCAGAGAGCCTAAAAGTCAATTAACAAGGGTTTTAGCCACGAGGTCTCTTCCCAATCAAGGGCCCCTCTGGAGGCTAGTACCTCCAAGGAAGCTAAGGGAGTCAGCCTTTTTCACTCACTGCATGTAGTTTTAAGGGAGAGATTTAAGAACGGTCTCACCAAGTCCAAGGTCCCAGCCAGAGCTCCTCTAGGTCCAGTTCCAGACCAAAGAGAGAGAAGAACTGACTCACAGGAAGTTGTAACTCCCTTTTAAAGGTGTTTCTTTTGTGTCACTTCCTGTGCATTCCTCCCATTTTAAGTGTATCAATCAAAACAAAGGCTTTGGGGGAAAGTATGGGCATTCAACAAAATTGAAGATTTCTAAGTTTTTGCACAAAAGAGACCAGGACTAAATGGAAAGTTTGATACCCAACCACAAAAATCAAGAGAAACATGAAAAGGTAAATAAGAAAACAGAAGGAAAAGAAAGAAAACTCATAATTTTTTAAATTTGACTCTTTAAGGGCTTAAATAAGATCTAATTATCTGTATTACTATGTGGAGAAATGCTATGTATAATTCTCTGTAGTGAACTCTATTCACTATTATAATATTCACTATTATAGCAACCAGAAGAATAATTCATAGGGAGAGGACAGGATACTAAAAGATCTAAGATGACAAAGGGGGTGGGAAAGAGGGGGGGGGGAATAGTAGGGGACACCAAGAAAAATCTGAGTAAATAAGAAAAATAGGATATTCTATTAAACACAAAGAGGGCATGGGAAGGGGAGGGGATAAATACTATTATAAGAAGGAGAGGAAGAGAGCATTAAGAGGTAATAATCAAACCTTACTCTCAGTGTAATCAACCCGGAGAGGGAAGAGTAGCTTTATTATCCATTCGGATAAGAAACTCTATCTAACCCTACTGAGAAAGTCAGAAGGGATAAACCAAAGGGAGCAGGAGAGTGGGGAGGTCAAAAAAGGGAGGAGAGAAGAAGGGGGAGGGAACTCATTAGGCCTTTAAAAAACAAAAAGAGGGGAATAACAAGGGAGGGGGCAGAAAGGGAAGTCAATCAAGGGAGGGGATAAGGGATACCAGCTCAAAGCAAACCACTGGTTTAAAAGAAAATAGTGTAAGAAGAAGGGGTGGGTCTAGGGGAGGATACAAAAATGTCTGTGAATGCACAACTGATAATTGTAACTGAATGTGAATGGGATGAACTCGCTCATAAAATGGAAGCAAATAGTAGAATGGATCAGAAACCAAAATCCTACCATATGTTATACAAGAAACACATATGAGGCGGGTAAACATACACAAGTTTAAGGTTAAGGGCTTGAACAAAATCTTTTGGGCATCAAATGAGAAAAAGAAGGCAGGAGTGGCTATTATGATCTCTGACAAAGCCAAAGTTAAAATAGATATGATTAAAAAAGACAGGGAAGGTCATTACATCCTGATTAAAGGCAGTATAAACAATGAGGAAATAACACTGCTCAGTATATATGCACCAAGTGGTATAGCATCCAAATTCATAAAGGAGAAACTGGCAGAGCTCAAGAAGGAAATAGATAGTAAAACCATAATAGTGGGAGATCTAAATATTCCTCTGTCAGATCTAGATAAATCAAACCAAAAAATAAATAAGAAAGAGGTAAGAGAGGTGAATGAAGTCCTAGAAAAATTAGATTTAATTGATATGTGGAGAAAAACAAATAGGGACAAAAAGGAATACACCTTCTGTTCAGCTGCACATGGTACATTCACAAAGATTGACCATGTAATAGGGCATAGAATCATTGCAAACAAATGCAAAAGAGCAGATATAATAAATGTAACCTTCTCAGATCATAATGCAATAAAAATAATAATTAGTAAGGGCACCTGGACAGGCAAATCAAAAACCAATTGGAAATTAAACAATATGATTCTCCAAAACCAATTTGTCAAAGAAGAAATCATAGAAACAATCAACAATTTCATTGAAGAGAATGACAATGATGAGACATCCTAGCAAACTCTGTGGGATGCAGCCAAGGCAGTACTCAGGGGGAAATTTATATCCTTGAGTGCATATATTAACAAATTAAGGAAGGCAGAGATCAATGCAACTCAAAAAATTAGAAAGCGAACAAATAAAAAACCCCCAGATGAAAACTAAATTAGAAATACTAAAAATTAAGGGAGAAATTAATAAAATTGAAAGTAAAAGAACTATTGAATTAATAAATAAGACTAGACGCTGGTATTTTGAAAAAACAGATAAAATAGATAAAGTACTGGTCAATCTAATAAGAAAAAGGAAAGAAGAAAACCAAATTGACAGTATTAAAGATGAAAAGGGAGTCCTCACCTCTAATGAAGGGGAAATTAAGGCAATCATTAACTATTTCACCCAATTATATGGCAACAAATATAACAATTTAGGAGATATGGATGAATATTTACAAAAATATAAATTGCCTAGATTAACAGCAGAAGAAATAGAATACCTAAATAATCCCATATCAGAAATAGAAATTGAACAAGCCATCAAAGAACTCCCTAAGAAAAAAATCACCAGGACCTGATGCATTCACAAGTGAATTCTATCAGACATTCAAAGAGCAACTAATCCCAATACTATACAAATTATTTGATATGATAAGCAAAGAAGGAGTCCTACCAAATTCCTTTTATGACACAAATATGGTACTGATTCCAAAGCCAGGGAGATCAAAAACAGAGAAAGAAAACTACAGACCAATCTCCCTAATGAACATAGATGCAAAAATCTTAAATAGAATATTAGCAAAGAGACTCCAGCAAGTAATTAAGAAGATCATCACCATGATCAGGTGGGATTTATACCAGAAATGTAAGGATGGTTCAACATTAGGAAAACCATCCACATAATTGACCATATCAACAGTCTAACAAACAAAAATCACATGATTATCTCAATAGATGCTGAAAAAGCCTTTGACAAAATATAGCATCCATTCCTATTGAAAACACTGAAAAGTATAGGAATAGAAGGACCCTTCCTAAAAATAATAAACAGTATATACCTAAAACCATCAACAAGCATTATATGCAATGGGGATAAATTAGAAGCCTTCCCAATAAGATCAGGAGTAAAACAAGGATGCCCATTATCACCTCTATTATTCAACATAGTACTAGAAACACTAGTAATAGCAATTAGAGAAGAAAAAGAAATTGAAGGTATCAAAATAGGCAATGAGGAGACTAAGCTATCACTCTTTGCAGATGATATGATGATCTACTTAAAAAATCCTAGAGAATCAACTAAGAAGCTGGTAGAAATAACCAACAACTTTAGCAAAGTTGCAGGATACAAAATAAATGCACATAAATCATCAGCATTTCTATATATTTCCAACTCATTAGAGCAACAAGAGGTAGAAAGAGAAACACCATTTAAAATCACCCTAGACAATATAAAATACTTGGGAATCTATCTATCAAAACAAACACAGCTATTATATGAAAACAACTACAAAATACTTTCCAAACAAATAAAACTGGAGCTCAACAATTGGAAAGCCATTAATTGTTCATGGATAGGACGAGCTAACATAATAAAAATGACAATTCTACCCAAATTAATTTACCTATTTAGCGCCATACCTATCAAATTACCAAAAATTTCTTTACTGAATTAGGAAAAACTATAACAAATTTCATTTGGAATAACAAAAGATCAAGAATATCAAGGGAAATAATGAAAAAAATGTGAAGGAAGGGGGCCTAGCAGTACCAGATATTAAACTATACTATAAAGCAGCAGTCATCAAAACAATATGGTACTGGCTAAGAGATAGAAGGGAGGATCAGTGGAATAGACTTGGGGTTAACGACGTCAGCAAGACAGTGTATGATAAACCCAGAGCCCAGTTTTGGGACATCAATCCACTATTTGACAAAAACTGCTGGGAAATTTGGAAAACAATATGGGAGAGATTAGGTTTAGATCAACATCTCACACCCTATACCAAGATAAATTCAGAATGGGTGAATGACTTCAATATAAAGAGGGAAACTATAAATAAGTTAAGTGAACACAAAATAGTATACCTGTCAGATCTCTGGGAAAGGAAAGATTTTAAAACCAAGAAAGAGTTAGAGAAAATTACAAAATGTAAATTAAATGGTTTTGATTATATTAAGCTAAAAAGCTTTTGTACAAACAAAAACAATGTAGTCAAAATCAGAAGGGAAACAACAAATTGGGAAAAAAACTTTATAACAAAAAACTCTGACAAGGGTCTAATCACTCAAATATACAAGGAGTTAAATCAATTGTATAAAAAATCAAGCCATTCCCCAATTGAAAAATGGGCAAGAGACATGAATAGGCAATTTTCAGGTAAAGAACTCAAAAGTATCAATAAGTACATGAGAAAGTGTTCTAAATCTCTAATAATTAGAGAAATGCAAATCAAAACAGCTCTGAGGTATCACCTCACACCTAGCAGATTGGCTATAGTGAAAGAAGGGGAGAGTAATGAAAGTTGGAGGGGATGTGGCAAAATTGGGACATTAATGCATTGCTGGTGGAGTTGTGAACTGATCCAACCATTCTGGGTGGCGATTTGGAACTATGCTCAAAGGGCTATAAAAGAATGGCTGCCCTTTGATCCAGCCATTGTTGGGTTTGTACCCCAAAGAGATCATAGATAAACAGACTTGTACGAAAATATTTATAGCTGTGCTTTTTGTGGTGGCAAAGAACTGGAAAAGGAGGGTATGTCCTTCAATTGGGGAATGGCTGAACAAATTGCGGTATATGCTGGTGATGGAATACTATTGTACTAAAAGGAATAATAAACTGGAGGAGTTCCAGGTGAACTGGAAAGACCTCCAGGAACTGATGCAGAGTGAAAGGAGCAGAGCCAGAAGAACACTGTACACAGAGACTGATGTACTATGGTAAAATCGAATATAATGGACTTCTATACGAGCAGCAATGTAATGACACAAGACAGCTCTGAGGGATTTATGGTAAAGAACGCTACCCACATTCAGAGGAAGGACTGCAAGAGAGGAAACATAGAAGATAAACAATTGCTTGAACGCATGGGTTGAGGCTGACATGATTGGGGATATGGACTCGAAATGACCACACCAATGCAACTAAAAACAATTTGGAAATAGGCCCTGAACAAGGACACATGTTATAACCAGTGGAAATGTGCGTTGGCCATGGGTGGGAGGAGAGCGGGGGGGGGGGGGGGGAGGTGTGTGTGAAGGGGAAAGTAGGGGAATGAAGCATGTAACCATGTTAAAAATGAATATTAATAAATGTTTAAAAAAAAAAAGGCTTTGCTTAGGATTGCTTGGGGGCAGTCAGTCAATTCTGATTTGTCACCCACTCTTGCACACATGGGTCACAGACTTCCACACTTGAGAATTAAGTGGTGGTGTTTATACTTTTGGTGATTAAATCTTGAAATAGGCAGGGTAGGATTAATTTCATCTTCACAGTATACTGTAGAAATAAGTAGGTAAGGAAAGACAAGAGGAGAGTGGTGGGGGGTGATAGTGGGAACATTTTGATGGAATATTCTAAGTAGAATATGGGTTTAACAAGTAAGTACATCAAAGTTTCTAAGTTTTATCCACATTTTGTTAATAGGGAAGTCTAATGCTACATTGTTCAGAAGGTTTTTCTGTGCCTTTTTTTAATGTCAGCAGGACGTTATTCATCTTTGTTTTCTATATGACAGCGAATACAATCCTTTCCAATGTTTTTTTTTTAATGAATAGATTAAATATAAGATTATAATGTTTTCATATGCTATATTAGACCTAACATTAATGGGTAGGAATCCCTTTTTAAAATATAAGAAAACATTTTAAAATCCTACCATTCCTTCAAAACTTCAGTGAGTACAAACTTTTGAAAAGCATGTCACATTTTTATTAAGGCCATCTATCAGGTTTTCTGATTGTGTACAAGACATCTTATCAAAAGGTTGATGTTTTAAATAGTTGATAAAGAATTTTCTATTTATAGGATTTCTACAGTATACTGTATCCACAGGGACAAAGTACTATTAGTATAGGTTGTTGACTATAGCAAAGGCTTGCTTATTAGTCTTTTGTTGAACTGGATGTTAAAGTGCTATTAGGGTACTAATTAAAATAGAATGTTACCCACGTTGCAGGTTTCTTCTGGCTAGCTTATTTTGCTATTGAAAGAAGTCTTATACAGATAGGTGATAGTAAATGTGTTTTTGAAAAGACAGGCAAATCAAATTATAATACATTGAATTGCATTTTCCCATTGTCCATTTAAGCATTTAAAAATGATTTTTCTATTGCTCAAGGAAAATATTACTTATCAGTTTTGTGAATTTGTACTTAAGACTTTCCTAAGGTCCTTTTACAGTTACAGTTTGGGGTCAGTATATATGTCTTCTTTCATGGCCAAACTACAATTCCTTTTGTGCTTATTCTTTAAATCTATCATTTAGGAGAAATGGAAACTTATATAATTGCATTTATTTTAATTTATTTTCCTTTCTTGGGCATTTCTGCTTAAAATCAGGCTTCTAAAAGCTTCATAAAAATGTATTCCTTCTTTTTAAAAAACTTGGGCCTTGGTCTTAATTGCAGTATGCTTTCCAATATGCTTGGTAAAAAACTAAAGTCAGTCAACCAAGCAACATTTTTTTTTTTTTACTTTGTAAGGTCTATAATTCAGTTCCTATACCATTATTTTGTGTAGAATTCAGAATCAAATGGAAATGGCAGTCTCTTACATCCTTTTCTCCTTTATTCTAGATTGGTCTGCTTGATCTCACAAATTAGAGATTTGATAAATAGTGAAACACTTTGGGTTTTGTTCTTAACCATCTGCCCCTGTTTTAAAATACTTAATAGAATTCAGCCAGACAGGGTACTCGTCAAAAGCTGTCTTATATTTTGCATATTTTCTCTAGAAAGCAAAGGCCAGATTAAATTGGATCATTTCTTTGAGTGTATGCTAATGGACAAGGTAGAGGGATGTTTTAAAGAATCATTATGTAAATTTAGTTAGAAACTTCAGTATGATTCAGAGATTTTAGCTTTTAAAGAAAAAGGAAAGATAGTAATTGGCTTTCTGACTGTGAAATGGCTAAATTTTCATTCATTGCTTAAAATCTTTTTAACCTCTAAGCTTCCATTTTATAATGTTTGTACTATTGGAAGTAAAAATAGTAGAAAATGTGATAATAAAATTGTTTAAGTTGAATATATTTGATATACACTGTTTATTTCAAAATACAAGTAAACTCATGCTTATCCTCAATATTGAATATGTTTCTTTTCTGTTCAAATGCTTCTCAATCTAACAACTTTTTGTAATGCTCCCTTTATGACACGTTAAAATTAGTTTATGTCATGTGAACAATCCAGTTATAAGTTTGTGCAGAAGTATGTAGAGAATAAGGATCTCTCAAAACCAAATCATTACAAGGAAATTAAATGACAGTCATTGCTAAAGTAATAACTTTCATTTAAGTGGAAAACATAAAAGATAGTGTTTGTCTTGATAAGGTTTTAATTTGACATTTCTTTGTGGATGTGTTCTAATCGATGTGATCCTTTATGTATGAGACTTTATGTATGAGAATCTCACCAAGTGTATTTAAGAAAGAATTTTAAAATTGTAATCACTTTAACTGTATAAAATGGTATTATTGTTGACAGACATATCAAACAATATAATGTGAATGGAATTGAATTGAGTAGTTAAGAATATCCTCAGTCTTAGCATCATAAGATCATAGAATGAGAGTCCAAAAGGAACTGAGGCCACCAAGTCACCTTTACATTTTATAGAAAAACTGATGGCCAAGAAAGTTAATAACTTGATCAAGGTCTAATAGGCAATAGTGATCAGAGAAGGTAATGTTTCATATTTGAGGGAAATATCAAATATCAGTCAATCAACAAGAGTTTTTTTAAACCTTTACTTTCTGTCTTAGAATCAAGTATTGGTTCCATGGTAGAAGAGTGGTAAGAGATAGGCAATGGAGGTTAAGTGACTTGCCCAGGATCACACAGCTAGGAAGTGTCTGAGGTCAGATTTAAATCTAGGACCTCCCTTCTCTAGGCCTGGTTCTTAATCCACTGAGCCACCCAGGTGCCCTCAATCAGCAAGAGTTTATTAGATGCCTGCTACATGTCAGACTCTGTTTTAGGTACTGGGGTACAAAGACAATGAATGAAATAATCTCTACTCTCAAGGAGCTTACCTTCTAAAGGGAGAACAAGTATATATATATAAATATTTAGGGGGCAGCTAAGTAGCTCATTGGATAGAGAGCCAGACCTGGAGTCAGGAGGACCTGGGTTTAAATATGGCCTCAGACACTTCCTAGCAGTGTGACCCTGGACAAGTCACTTAAATCCAGTTGCCTACCCCTTCTTGCTCTTTTGCCTTGGAATTGATACCTAGTATCAATTCTAAAATGAAAGGTTAGGGCTTAAAATCTTTTTAAAAAGAATATTTTTTGAATAAATAATGTATAAATACAAAGTAATTAAGTAGAAGGAAGTTTGAGAGAGGAAGGACACTAGATATGTCATTGTGTATTTATCTTCTCAGTCTGTGAACAGGTTAATTATTTTATAAATATCTTGAATGGTACACTAGAGTATATACACAGTTTGCAGAGGAATCATAGAAAGAGTTTATGAAATGCAATAGATAAATGGGATCAGGAATCCTTCCCTGGAGGCATTTGTACACTAGGTGATTTATAAAATAGACTATTACTTTTTACAAAAATTATTTTTAATTTTATTTTTAAATACTTGTAGATTTGTGCAGAAACAATTCTGAGCTGCTGTAAATGGGATAACATATTTATCTTTCTTATGTATACCTGCCAAAATTTTCAGATAGGAAGAGATGGAAGCTTTTTGGTTACAAATTCTGTCTGAAAAAATGTGAGAAACCTGACAACTGTGACAAAGATAACATATTATAGTTTGTCTAAACTGATCCTAGATCAAGACTAGAACTGCATATTGCTATATTGAGATGAGGTCTACCTCATAGGCACTCAGTTTATGATGAACCCATGGATTGGAGAATGGTTTCAAAAAGTATGGTATGTTTATGTAATAGAGTATTATTGTGCAGTTAGAAATGATAAACATGAAAAATTTAGAGAAACGTGGTAAGATTTGCATGAAGTGTTGCGGAACAAATCTAAATGAATAATATATATGTGTGTATCTATATCTATACGTATATAGATATAGATACACACACACACACACACACACATATATATATATATATATATATATATAAATAAATAATGACTGAAACAATGTAAATAAAAAATTACTAAAGGGAAATTTAACTTTAAATAAATGAAAAACCAGTGATGGCTCCCAGAGAATAGATAATGAAACAAACCTCATTGCAGAGGAGACTGCTAGGACAGAATAGTATATTCATTGTCAGATAAGAATTCTATATGGATTGTTTTTGCTTAATTGCTTTCTTTGTCACCTGGGAAAGACCATTCTAGGGAGAGTGGCTATGCAATTACTTTGATATAAAGATAAAAGGCATGAATGATATATATTAAAAAATAAAATGAGAAGTTGAACAATGAAACTAAAGAATAGTTCTTTTGATTCCATTGCTATTATTTAATTCGTTAGATTGTGATCCTGTGAGGGCAGATCTTTTATTTCTTTTTGTAAACCCAATACTTAGCCCAGTGCCTGGCACATAGTAGGCACTAAATGTTTACTGATTGATTAACTGATTCAGAATTGTTATTAACCTGGGAGGGAACTCCAGGTATAGATAATTCTATCACTTATGCAAATAGGAAGCTTGTCTATAAAGTTTTAAAGACTGTTCTTTGGGTAGGAGAGCCTTCTTGGCACAACGATTATGACAGGACTAATCTTGGAAATTTTAAGTCTAGGTGCAAGACATTTTACTTCTCAATGATCTTTCAGAAGACTCTTTGAAACCATAAAGTGAAGATAAACTTCCTATTTGCATAAATGAGATTTTTTTTATCCCTGTCCACTATAGAGTAGAGCTTTGAGTCCAGACTCAGGAATAGTTGAGTTCAAATTCAGACTCAGACATTTACTAGTTGTGTGACCTTAGGCTAGTCATTTAACCTCCAATCACCTATATCTCCCTTTATCCCTTCTTTAACTAAGATTACCCACTTCTTTATAACTGTAAAAGTGAAATTTGGGAAATGTATCAAACTACATTTCCCGTGGTCCAACGGGTTTCCGTTTCCGGTTTTTGGGCTTGGGAAGGCTTACGTCTTGACGCGGGGAAGGGTTTAAATCTCCTGGGTTAGGAGGAAGTGGTCTCTTTTTTGCGAGTAGGCGCTTCCAGGAAACAGGAGACAGTAATGGAGGCGGCAGTTTTGAATGCTTACAAGCGTGTGGTCTAATGATTTTATCTTAAATCAGCATGGCTTTAATTAAATTACTAATTTATATAAATAAATATAGCAGCCTTTATCATTTTTAATATTTATAATTTGGCAACCACGAAGGGACTGAATCTTTTGTTAATGCTATAAGGGGTTTAGTAATTTCCCCATAGCAAGGGATCCATTGTCTGCAGAAACCTGTTGCTCCTAGGATTGCTCTTAAGTGTTTTTTAGTGGTAGG
>NC_058132.1:173643865-173778446 GCF_016433145.1 Gracilinanus agilis | reverse complement strand
CTTTCTTTCTTTCTTTCTTTCTTTCTTTCTTTCTTTCTTTCTTTCTTTCTTTCTTTCTTTCTTTCAAACCCTTACCTTCTGGCAGAAGAGTGGCAAGGGCTAGGCAATGGGGGTTAAGTGACTTGCCCACAGTCACACAACTGGGAAGTGTCTGAGGCCAGATTTGAACCTTCATAGACCACTCTTGTCCGTGGACTTTCTCAACCATGCCACAGAAGTCTCTTTAACTTGGAAGTTCACTGCAACCCTGGACTGCCTCTGTGGACCCCTCTTCTGATTGATTGGTCTTAGAACTTTATTTTAAGGAAAATATACAGACCAACTGTGTTTTTATTTCTTTCTAGGTTTTATTCCTGATTCACCAGGCTTTCTCTACCATATTTCTGCGAGGGAGTATTTTTTATTCTCATTCCACTTTCAGCTTTCCTTTTATGTATTATTTCCTGCCATCAAAATGCAAACTCCTCTAGGGTAATAACTTTCTGCTTGTATTTGAGTGCTTGGCAAATAGTAAGTGCTTAATATGTTGCTGATTTGGCTTAACTTGACTCTGGTTTTTCATTTAGTTTTTCTCTTTTGGTTCTTTTACTGATATGATCTTTCCTTTTCTGGATCTTTATTCTTGTCACCCACTAACCATGGGTACCCCTCCCCACCCAAGACTGTTCTGAGTCCTCTTTTTTTTTTTTTTCTATACTTTATCCGTTTTTATATTCTACTTCCCTTTTTGGCTTTGTCCCTGACTTCTTAATATTCAAGATCCTATCTCTACAACTCTCATCCTAGATTTTCCCTCAGCTTTTGATGTCTCCTCCTCCTGGAACATCCTGCCATCCCTGCTCATCCAGGAATATTTATTTATAACAACTGCCCCCTCCCTACCCCTTCTCCCATTGGTGAGTTCCTTTTGGAATTCCCATTTTATGAAGGGACCCTAGGTGAACATTTCTACATTGGTTCACCTAGCTCTGTTCCTGACTTTCTGGACTCTTAAAATTATGTCAATCTACCTCCCACTTTTCATCTCCATTTTGTGAAGAATGTAAGTTCCTTGAGGGCAAGGACTGTCTTTTTCCTTGTATTTGTATCCAGACAGCTTAGCACAATGTGTGGCATATAGTAAATACTCAATAAATGCTTCTTTTTTTCATTCCTTCCTGTGGTGTATTGTGTATTAGGCTGAATGGGTTTAGTTATTATTTCTAAACAGATGATTCCCTGATAGATATATCTAGGTCTCATTAATTATCAACTATCTTTCGGATATCTTAAATTGACTGTCCTGTCGACATTTAAATTCATTATGTTAGTCAATAGTAGTCAGTCGACAGTGTTAAGTAAGAAAGGTAAAAAAAGAGTTCCAAACCACAGAGTTCGCATTCTAATGCAGTGATTGCCAAAGCGGACGCTACCGTCCCTTGGTGGGTGCTGCAGTGATCCAGGGGAGCAGTGATGGCCACAGGTGCATTTATCTTTCCTATTAATTGCTATTAAAATTTAAAAAAATTATTTCCAGGGGGCTAAGTAGTATTTTTTCTGGAAAGGGGGCAATAGGCCAAAAAAGTTTGGGAACCACTCTTCTAATGTGTCCATCAAAGAACTCTCCTCTAGCCCTTCCTTCTTCCCAACCTGCGTAGTATAGTGGAAGGTACTACCATCCTCCTGGTCTAAATTAGATCCTTCACTCTCATTCATCCCACATATCTAATTTGTTGTCAAAAGTTGTCAATTCTGCCTTATTAATATCTCCCTTTAGTTCCCTTTATTACTTCAGGGCTAGATTATTGCAGTAGAATTTTTTTTTTAATGAAGGCTTTATCAAGAGTATGCAGTAGATTTCTAATTGGTTCCCTGCCTCAAATTTCTTCCCAATCCATCATTCGTTCAGCTGCCAAAGTGATTTTCCTCAAGTGCAGGTCTGATTATGTCAACATTCCTCCTTCTCTCCTGCCCCTAGTCTGTTGGGCTCAGGATCCTGGGCTGTTTCTATCAGGGAATGAGGGGAAATGGTGGAGTTTTGACTCATGACTCCTTGTTACCCCAGAATCAAGTTCAAAATGCTTTGTTTTGCTTTTAAAGCAATTCACAACCTAGATCAGGGTACTCGTTCTTTGTTATACAACACTCTATCCTTTCTATAGCTTTTCACTGACTATTTCCCCTTTCCTGGAATGTTTTTCCCACATCTCTCAACTTCCCTAGTTTGCTTCAAGATTCATCTCAGATCCCACCTTCAGTAGGAGGTCTTTCAGGTCCCTCCTACTGATTGTGCCTTCTCTTAGGGATTACTTCTATCTATACTCTCTCAATCTTGTACAAAGGTAATTATTTACATATTATCTCTCCTATTAGAATTTGGGCTCCTTGTAGGCAGAAACCATGATTTTGACCTTATTTGTATCTTTAGTTCTTAGGATAGTGCCTGGAAAATAATAAATACTTAGTATATGTTCGTTTACTGACTAAAACATTTACTATTTGAAAGATACTATGACTCTTCCAGGTGTTAAGGATACAAAGATAAAAATTACACACTCTTCTTTTAAGGATTTAAGTTCTATTTGTGTTTTGGGGTGGGAAAGGGGTAATGATGCCATGTACAAAGCTTGGCACATTATAGAATGAGGGTGCAAAGGAGAAATCCAGAATTGGAATATTTAATGAGGGAAAGAATAATTGCACCTGAGGGGAACAGAGAATCAATCAGTGAATGAAGAAACATTTATTAAATGCCTTTTTTGTGCCAGTAGAGAGGTACCTTTAGGTTCGTTATAAGGAAAGTTTCCTATTAGTAATGCAAAAACAAAAATGAGTTATACCCTTCTCCTTTCCAATTCCCAACCACATAGAGATGTCTCCTTACTCTCAAGTAAAATCTGCTTGACCATTTATTAGGGATGTTGTTGAAAGATTCTGGGTTAGGTTCTGGTTGGATTATATAACCTCCGAATCTCTTTTTCATTTTGTGCCTATGTGGTCCTGTGTTCATTCCACTTATGGGGTGAACAGGGCTGGGGAGGGGAGTTCAGGGAAGTGGTGGTGATGGTAGAGGGTTGGGTGAGAGAGATCCATGTGAATCCCCAGATGCAGGACATAGCATGTCATGCCAGGAACAGCAAGTAGTTGAGTTTAGCTTGAACATAGAGTGGTAAAGGGGTGGGGGGATCATATAAAGTAACACTAGAAAGGTAGGTTGAATTCAGATTGTGGATGGCTTTAAGTTTCAGGTTGGGAATTTGTGTTTTATCTTAGAGACATTAGAGGGGCATTGAAGATTTTTGAGCAAATGAATGACATGGCCAGACCTCTCTAGTTCAAGATTATTTTGCCAGTTCTGTAGGGGATGTATTATAGAAGAAAGCACCTGGAGATAGGCAGACTTTTTAAATAATCTAGTGTAATGGTAGATGTAGAGAGGGAAGAGGGGACAGAAACAAGAGATGTGAAGATTGAATCACCGGTGACACCTGACAACTGTTTGGATATATAGTTATAACATTCTCCTACTAGTCTTTATTAGAAGACCTTTAGTGAGGAGGAATCTAGTATTTTATGAGGCTACCCATCTACTCTGAGGGGACTCTTATTGTTAACAAATGTTTCCTAACATTGAATGGATCACTGCCTCTCTAGTTTTTCCCATTATTTATAATTTTGTCCACTGAGGCCAAGTAGAACAAGTTTAGTCCTTCTTCTATAATCACTCTTATCATGTCCTTCCCAGTCTTCTTCAGCTTAAACACCTTCAACTAGTACTCCTACTGTTTTGAAAATATTCACCATTTTGGTTGCCCTGTTTTAAATTCTCTTTAGTTTGTAAATATCCTTCCTAAAATATGATAGTCTGAATTGATCACAAGTTCCAGTTGTGCCACTATCAGGACGTATCACAATAAGACTATCACTTCATTCTGGACTGGGTTCATCATAAAAGAACTTACTAGTTAGATTCAGCTTTTTTTCATTCCAGAATCATATTGACTCAGTTGAAGTCTATTAAACTTTCAGATCTTTTTTTACACAAACTGTAATCTGGCTATATTTTGCCTATCCTGAACTAGTCCAGTTAATTTTTTTGAATCCAAATGTAGGACTTCACATAAAGCCTTTCAGTGGACTGTATTGATCTCTTTGCTCAAATGTGTAGAGATATTTTTGGGTCCTGACTTTATTATCTATCTGTTCCATGTCACTAGCCCCATAGCTTAATAGAATCATAGAATTTTTAGGCTAGAAGGGACCTGAAATATTTATTCCAATCCTTTCGTTTTACGACAAAAGAAAAATGAGGTCAGAAGAAGTCAAGTGACTTGCCTAAAGTGACATGGAACTGGAACTAGAATTCAGATCTCTTATGAATACATATTAAGGCCACAAGAGTTCAGTACTATTTCTGTTACTTCACACACCCTTAAGAGGAAAACCATTAACACAAATGATTAGCACAGTGAAAATGAGTAGACATTTCTTCTGAAATGAATGCTGCATATTGAGTTGGTTAGGTAGAGTGGGGCAAAATTTTGGAAGACATTGAAAGGTATTAGAACTTGATTTGTTAGGCAATATGGACTCATGATCAAGGCTTCAAAGAAGATATCATCTATTCCAGTGTTTTCATTTTTGCAGAGGAAACTCAGATCTATAAAGGTTAAGTGACTTAACCTAAAGTCAACAAGATGAAAATAGAGTTCTCATTTTCATTTAAAACCCATCATAATATGGTTCCAGGCTGTCTTTCTAAGCTGGTTACTTATAGTCTCACTCAGGTCCAGCTGAACTCTCCTTTTTTTCTAATTGTTCCTCAAGTTCCTCTTTATATAATGTTACATTTCCTGTTTCCATAACTTTGTAAAGTCTTTCTTACATACCTGGAATGCTTTTTCTTCTCTCTTTTCTCTGCTTTGCCTTTTGGGTCCTCCAGATCCTTTCAGGGCTCAACCGAAGAGCCATCTCTTTCAAAAATTTTTTCTTGATTCCTCTCTATCCTCCTTGTTTTTCTCCTCCTTTTTCTAATTTTTATAAGAAACAAAAATTACAAGTTTATTACTAAATGAAACAGAAAAAGTCATTGGCAAAATACTCACAATTATTTGCTTTTTTAAAAAATACATGATAATGATATTTTGCAAAAGGCCTTTTCTGTTTCTTTCATTAATAGATCATATTTCAGAACGGTTCTTCTGTGCCCATGGTTTTTAGTATTTAAAAACAGACAAATGATTATAGTAATTTAAAAAAAAATTAATTATATTTATAAAAACAATCCTATTTTTTCCAAATGTTGAGCAATCCTTCCATCCCTGATGTGAATTGGATTTGGTCTCTATAATGCTTCAATGGATGTAGTTGCTATGGTTTTTCAGTATTCCAAGCAAGAGTTATAATGAAAGGAACATTTTCTATGTTCTTTCTGCCTCAATAGACTTTTACATTCCTTGCTGTGTCTTTCACAGATAAAACTTTAAACTTTTATGCTGAAACATTCCAGCACTTCTGACTCCAAAATATAGATGTTATTCATTTCAAGCTATATTTATATTAAAATGAGCAATGTTGAAGTTCTTTTGCTATTTTTTCAATAGCTACTGCTGGAAAAAAGATTATTCATGAATTTCTGAACTTTACTCATAAAGCCCTCCTAGGAATATTTGTAAGAGTTATAAAAATAACCTTTTTATAGGTAAGTGCCATAGTATGGATGATTGTTGCTATACTGGGCTAGTTCACATGGAAATGTGTCTCTTTGTTATGAGCAAAAGAAGATGTGTAAAAGGAGATTTGGTATAAATGCTTTCTTTTTTCCCCCTCTAATAAACAAAACAAAACACCCTTACCTTCTTTCTTAGAATTGAGACTAAGTATTGGTTCCAAGGCAGAAGAGTGGTAATGTCTACATTGTTGGAGTTAAGTGACTTGCCCAGGGTCACACAGCTAGGAAATGTCTTGAAGCCACATTTGAATATAAGACCTTCCATCTCCAGGCAGGGTGCTCTATCTTCTATGCTACTATCTGCCCCTTAAATGATTTCTTAAAAGGCATTTATAAGAGTAAGCTATGCATCAGAGTTCCTATTAATAGACCTAATTTAGAGTTTAGCATATAGTTTAGCATCTTGGAAGCATAGTATCGTAGAATTCAGTTTAACAGTCAAATACTCTTGAATATTCTTTTATAGCAAAAATTAAAGCTAAATTATGTAAACAATAAGAATTTGACTAATATCATAATTATTAATGTACTATTTTTATTCTTCCTCTCATCTCCTTCTCCTGAATTTGCTTCCTGCCAAAGAAATAATTTTCTTTGTCGTGCAAGAATTATGTCTCTGATTCTTCTCTTTTCTGCCTTTTCATATCTTTTTTTAGAAATAATAATAGTTAATTAAATTTATATAGCACTTTAAGACTTGCAGAGCACTTCATAGATTATCTTGTCTCACAATACCATCTGAGATAGATAATATAGGTATATTAAAAATTTAATATAGATATTAATATCACCATTTAATAATGAGAAAACTGAGAATCACAGAATCTGTGACTTCCCATCCCTGGGTCATGTCACTTATAAATGCCAAGCACTATTCAAATTCAGTTCTTACTGATTTCAATTCTAGCCCTTTATCCATTACATAATACGACTCTTATTATCTAATTGGAGTCAAGTTTTGCTATTTCTTACCTGATAATTGTGCTTATATCTTTCTTTTTGTCCTAAAGGCAGAGCTCATATAACAAACCTATTTTTAAATACTTTTTATACTTGCAAATTTTTTTAGACTTTTTTATACTTGCAAATATACATGAAAAAATAGAAAATGATTAATTAATTGAATATACATTTTTAAAAATTGGAAATCTAACAAATCAAAAACCTAAAATAATCAGAAAAAGAAATACTAAAAATCAGAGGAGAAATATATAAGCTAGAAAAAACTATGGAAATAATAAAGTTAAAAGCTAACTTCTTTTTAAAAGAGATAAATTGATATGCTTTTAGATAATCCAATTAAAAAGAAGAGTAGAAAATCAAATTAACAAAATATCAGATGAACAAGGTGAAATAACAATAAAACCAAAAGAAATTAAAATAATTATGAAGACCAATATATGTTATAGAGAGTTATATGTTAACAAAACTGAGAGTACAAAAGGAAAAGTGGAATGTCTTCAAAAATTAAAATACCCAAACTAGTAGAAGACCAAATAAAAATTTTAAATAATCCTGTCTTAGAGTGTGGAATAGAACCAGTTATAAAGGAACTTCCCAAAGATAGCAGGGAATAAACAAAGAAAAACTTTTAGTCCTTATGGATTCACAGGAAAATTCTATCAAACTTTTAAATATTCTGGGGACAACTAGGTGGTTCAGTGGATTGAGAGCCAGGCCTAGAGATGGGAGGTCCTAGGTTCAAATCTGGTCTCACATACTTCCTACCTGGGCAAATCATTTACTCCTGTTACCTAGTCCTTCTCTTCTGCCTTTAGAACCAATAGACAGTATTGATTCTAAGATGGAAGGTAAGGGTTTAAAAAAATGAATAACAAAAAACCTTAACAACTTTTAAATATTCTGAGCATATACATTTCTTGTCCCAATCTCCCATCCCCTCCTCCCCCCCCTTTTTTTTTGTCTAGGTCCTGAGGGAGACTAACAAATTAGCAGAAATGGAAGAACCACCTTTGCTTCCAGGAGAAAATATTAAAGATATGGGTATGTGAAGATGGCTTCTATATAACTTTATTTTTTCTTTTTGGTTGACTAAATATATAGTGCTTTATGTTTTGCAAAGAACTTTATAAAAATATTATCTCATTTAAAACCACAACACAGAGAATGACTCCATTATCACAAAAATACCTCTCGCCTGTCTATTGAACTAGCCATGTGCAAACTTTACTGTTTATTAATATGTCCTATGAGCTCATATTTAGGCCTATCTATATTTTTCATATTAAAACTATTAGAAAATGCATAAACTAGGTTATGCTCCTTTCCGCCCTCTGGTTTGCTTTGCTTTCTTTGAAGGTAGCCAGAATTTCTGACATGATTGAGATCTGAAGGGCCATTGCTGAAATCCTGACCAAAATGATGGGTTCTATATTTGAACTAAGGTACTGAATGTTGGGGTTACTTAGATACTATAAAAGCACTGGATTGCCACTATCTATTAATATTTTTCTTTATATTCTTCCTTTGTTTTTTTTTTCCTCAGAAAATGGCATTAGTTTATTTAGAAGAAAACATTCTCTCCATTTTTAAGCTGGTAGCTTTAATCCAGTGTTTTCCTTCTATACTTAAAAAGCATTCAGTTTATATCTCAGAATGGCAAGTGAAGTTTAAAACTCTTTTACCCTGATACTTTTACTTTATTTATTCTATTCTGGGTAATTCTGTGAAATAGCTTTGGTTAAATATCTATATTAGAGAAAAAACAAATTTTTCTTAGCCTTCAGCTGAAGCAAAAGCACATGTGATGATCCTTTAAAAAATTTTATTAAGTGCCTAATTCTGTTTGGATCTGAGAAGAAAAATTGATGAATATACATGTAATATTGGGAAGAAAAGAAGATAGAAAAGACAGAATGGTAGGAAGTATGGATTTCTTTAAAAGAGACTAGTAACTGCTGTGTATATCAGATTTGCAGATGACAACCGAGATATAAAAGATGTCAAAAAGCTGAAATTATAGGCTAAACTAAAAGGATCAAATCTATAAGCAATAAATTAAATCACATACTTGTTTTCAATAGCAATTAATATAAAAGAGACTGGATTTTTTTTGCTTCTTTTCTTCATCTTTCCTGTATCCACAGTTCCTTTAAAATTACCAGTACTTTAAGAATCATGCCGTGAATTATTTCATTCCATTAAGGTATAGGCTAAGTAACTTGAGCACCAGGAGGCTAGTTAAGTACTCATTTTCTTACTTGTTTGCAGTCTGCCTTCCCTGGTACCCATTTTTGTTCTGTCCTTCCCAGTTTAATGTCATTCTGCTTTTTGGAAAAAATTGGAGTAAAATAGTGAATTGTAAATTCATCATATGTCAATAGTGTGAGATAGTAACCAGAATAACAAATGGGATTCTGATAATTTGAAAGCTATGATTCCTTTCCACTGTCACTAATTGGTACCTTTTAAAACTTACCATGATTACCATTTATTATATGGTCAACCCTTCTGGTGAAAAGCCTCTTGATATTTAGTCAGGGTTGCCTTTGATGATGTAGGCACAGATAGTTGTCAGATATTACTGCATTGGTAGGAACTTGATATGAACTTTTGGATCTTGGTTTCCCATAAGCTATACTAAGAACATAAGCCTCCACACCAAGATTAGGCATTGGAGTATTTATTGTCACTTTTAAAAAATAAAACTAACTTCCATACAATTTCAGAGAAATTTCATAGACCTGTCTCAATTGATACTTAAAAGTCTGGGAACCTTTTTTATTTTACAAAAGAGGAAATAGGAACTCAGAGGAGTTTGTGACTTGATTAGGGTTTTATATCAAATAAATAGCAAAGTTAAGGCCAGAAGACTAGGAGGAGACATAATAGTTCTCTTCAGATATTTGAAGCATGTGAGAAAGGTGAGACTTTAGTTTAACAACTTGTTTAATAACTAGGCTCAATAAATAGAAGTAAGATTTTAGTTCATTATAAAAATTTTACTCTAATAGAGCTGCTCAACAAATGAATGACTTTCCTTCTTAACAGAGATGTAGTTTGTTAGAGGTGTTGTGGAAGAGATTATGTGAATGGATTGCTAGATAGTATGGATTCCTAAGACCCCTTGACTGCTAAGAAAGATTCTGAGTGAAAGGCCTTTGAGCTTTTAGAACCACAAACACATTCCCTTTAAGTTATATCTATGTTAACAACTGAGAATGAATTTCTTAAAATGCTATGTAATTATAACTTGTGAATTCTTTTCCTTTTCAGCCAAAGATGTTACTTATATATGCCCATTCACTGGGGCTGTACGAGGAACTTTGACTGTTACAAATTATCGGTTGTATTTCAAAAGCATGGAAAGGGTAAGGTATAATAGAATCCTTATGCTCCTAATGTTTCTAATCAAGATTATTTTGATATGCAGTGAATATAATTTTTTTCTCAGTTTTAGTGAATAACAATTTTTCTCCCTCTAATTCTCAGGATCCTCCATTTGTTTTAGATGCTTCACTTGGTGTGATCAGTAGAGTAGAAAAAATTGGTGGTGCTTCTAGTCGAGGTGAAAACTCTTATGGATTAGAAACTGTGTGCAAGGCAAGTTTACTTACCTTTGTGAATGAATTCATTTTGACTTAAAATTTTTTTTCTTAAAAAAAATTTCCCCAGAAAATAATAAAGTATATCTTATACTTTAACATTAATTAACTTAATGAGTAGTGTATGTAAAATTTGATAAGTAGTAGATAAGAGCTTGCATGCATGTAAACTTAGCTAATTTGATATTTATTGAGTATCTATAATGTGCATAATAATATTTGAGGAACTGTGTCTATAACCATGATTTGGTAAACAACAAAGCATACCCCCAAAAAATCAGAAAAGGGAAGAGTATTCATTTTGATATTTTTATTTCAA
This sequence comes from Gracilinanus agilis, assembly GCF_016433145.1. NCBI lineage: Eukaryota > Metazoa > Chordata > Mammalia > Didelphimorphia > Didelphidae > Gracilinanus > Gracilinanus agilis. The sequence goes on along the minus strand of NC_058132.1, from coordinate 173,767,852 downwards.
TTATTCATATTTTTTTGTATTAAAAATTTTTTTATCATTTTTTTCTGCTTAAATTTAGAAGTTTTAAAATAATTATGTTGACAAAAATGAAAAAGTTCTCATTCTTTATAGTTTCTATCTCATAAATAGTGGTTGAAAAATAGGATGTAATTTTTTAATTGAGTTGTTGCTATGCCAATAGCCAATGGCACTTATAAAATAAGCTAAAATTTAGATTCATTTGTCATATTTGAACCATTTACCTTCATATAGTCTGTGTTTTTGCCCTTCATTATTCCATTCATTTGAAGTTGTTTGACTCCTGTCCCTCCAGTCTCACCACTTCTGTATATTTATTTGGAGGGATGCCCTGCCATTATATAGAAGAGTGGCTTTAAATGGTTAGTATTCTTTCTGATGCCTACCTTAGTAATTTTTTTTAAAACCCTTATCTTCCATCTTAGAATCAATACCGTGTATTGGTTCCAAGGTAGAAGAGCTTTAAGGACTAGGTAATGGGGATTAAGTGACTTGCCCAGGGTCACACAGCTGAGAAGTGTCTGAGGCCAGGTTTGAACCAAGGATCTCCTACTCTAGATCTGGCTCTCAAACCATTGAGCCCCCCAGCCCCCTACCCCCACTTAGTAATTCTTTTGAGAAATGTTTTGAAGTTCCCATAAAAAAAAAAAAAGACTCCTGAGAGTCTGATCATTTTTTATAGGTTTCCAGTGAAGTAGTCTTTTATTTTGTTATATGTCAAGTAGAACTTTTTGGCTCCTTAGTAGTCTTTATTTGGTCTAAAATGAGCCATATTTTGAATAATGTAAAGAAGTTTGAAAGAGTAAAGTGGACAAATACTGCCTCATTCCTTATTTTTCAAAATGCTTTTCACTATCGTCTCAACAACTGTCATCACTTGTTTGTTAAGGAAATAATTCTAGATTTCTTTGTTTATTTTAAATACCTTTATTTTAAAAAACAACTATAAAAAAGAGATAATAACTACCTTCCAGAATTGTTCTGATGATCAAATAAGATAATATTTGTAAACTGCTTAGCACAGTATCTGGTATATAATAGGCACATAATAAAATGCTTGCCTCTTTCCTCACTCTCTAATAGAGCCACAAAAAAAAAAGGACAAGAATTCTGGGAAGCCACATTGGGGGTGGCCAGGGCAGGTGGGAGAGAGCAATAAGAAAGAGCTGGAATCTTGAAGAACTGAAGTCAGAATCTAGCTGGAACACTTAGCAGACTGGGGCCTGGCCTAGTCATTTAACTTTTTTCAGATGGTTTGTACTTATTTGTAAAATAAGGATAACACCTACCTTATAGAGTTGTTCTGAAGAGTAAATGAATTGATATATATGTGTATATATATATATATATAAATACAAATATATATAATATATGTATATATAAAGAATTATATGAATGTTAGCTGTTATTTTTCTGAATTACAGAGTTGGTGTCAATCTATTCATGGAGGAGGTTCCTCACTGAGAACTCCTATAGTGATGACATCATAGGTCTAGTTCTCCTTAAATCTCCCAAACCCTGTATACTTGTATAAAGTGAGGCAATTTTGGACACTCTGATGCTAATTAGGTGGAAGCATATTGAAGACTTGACCATAAATTAAGGCTTTGACTTGAGCCAAAAAAACGCCAGCTTTTTTGAGGACAGTAGTTTGAGTTCATTTGGAATCTTTGGGCCCAGCCTGACTTTATCCTTGATCTCACCTTTGTTCTGCAATTAACATTGCCACCTGCAATTGAAAAACTTAAAACTATTTTTAACACTAGATGATTATAGAATAGAGCTGTAAGAATTAAAATTATGAGAATGGCATTAAATTAATAGTTTATTAGAATCACTTGGGTAGGTAAATAGTAAAATAGTCTAATCTAACTACCATGTGGGTGATCTCAGCCTGACTTCCAACAGTAGCTTTCTTGGCCCATCACCCAAGATAGAGTGCGAACATTTCCTTGTTCATCTGTTTTATCCTCATTCTCACTTCTGGGTCAAATTCAGTCATGTCCGGATCAAGTTCATAGGCCACACTCCTGTGACTTATGCTAGATGACGTGTAGGTAACCCCAAATCACTCAGACCTATGTAGACTCAGGTGACCCAATTTACCCATGATTTCTCTCACACAGTCCTCCTTTTGGGGTCAAATGGTTGACAGGAGATGAAGTCAAGTGTGTGACCCCAGAAAAATAAATTTCGTTCACACAGAGCAAAGTTATGCATGGAATTGATGAAATAGAGACCAGTGAACAACAGCAATTTCCCCTGGCCCATTAGGAAAATGCTAGTGAAAAGAAGATACAGTGAAAATGTGTGTCAGAGAGGAGTTAATAGACAAGAGAAGTTAAAAGAATTAATGGTAGAAGAGAATCATAGAGAAGCTATTCCTTGGAGGTATAATGAAAAAAAATACACATGATTTTGATACATTTAGGATACTAGAAGCTTTGGTTGACTGATTTAATTCCTAATCTTTTCTAGGATATTCGGAATCTACGGTTTGCTCATAAACCAGAGGGGCGAACAAGAAGATCCATATTTGAGAATCTAATGAAATATGCATTTCCTGTGTCCAATAACTTGGTAAGATGTTTCTTCTGTGACAGACATTGATATAATAATTACTTTAAAGATTTGTGACTTCTTGGGTTTTACTAGCACCAATCACAAATAGCTTCGTAAAAAGACTTATCACTCAGCTACAGCTTTTTTCAAAGTTACTAACAATCTCTTGATTGCTAACTCTGATGGAATTTTCTCAGATTTCATCCTTCTCGACCTCTATAGAATTTGATATTATTGATCCTTCTCTCTTCCTGAGACCTTTCTCTCCTGGGTTGTTTCCTCTTCTGGTTCTCTTACTACTTTTATGACTGTTCTGCCTGAGATGCATTTTCATTATCAATACCCCTTCCTTCTAACCTTGGGCAACCACCAAAGTTCTCTTCTGGGTCCTCTTCTCTTTTTGTATCCTCTTTCAGAGATCCTATCACTTACCATGGGCTCATCACTATACAGATGATTCCCCAAAGCTATATATCCAGCCCTGAATTCTTTTCTAAGTTTTAGCCACACATCAAATGCCATTTGATATCTTCAACTCTGCCCTGTAGGCATCTTAGAATTTTAGAAACAGCATGGACTTGAAGCTTTTCTAGCTGGTTAGGGCTTTTCTAGCCTTGTGTTTGATAGGCAGATCATTCCAGTATCCAGTGTCCTCTTTGGTAAATGATGTGATATCAGGGTGGAACTCAAGTGGAAATTTTCTCTTCTGAGGAAAAAAAAATAGAAAAACCTTTCTCTTCAGACTGTTTTTGAGATGAAAAGTAATGTGTATCTTACATAAAGTTTTAAGGTAGAACTTATTCCATTAAAATGTTTGGTTGGAACATAAAACTTTGGTTTGTTTGTATGCTGTTAAAATGAGAAACTAATATGTACTCAAATACTTTCTGGTATAATGTTTATATCAAATGTATAATCTACCCAAACAAATTTATGATATTTCTGATATGTAGTAATCAAATTTGAAGAAATGCCTTTTAACATTTTATTTCTTAAAAGAACAAAGACAAAACAAAACCTTTCACAAACCATTTTTCTCTGTAGGTCAGCAAGAGGTTACTGAAATAAGACATATGCCTACTGTAAGAGGGAACTTTAGGTATTATATAGATATGTATTTAAAGTGTGGCTGCCAGGAATCAACAATTCAGGTTGATTCCGTAATTAAATCAGACCCAAGTCAGCATCGGGTTAAGGCACTTTATTTACAATTAGGAAGGCAAAAGTATGGGAATAAAGAGAAAGGGAGAGGCTAGTCCAGGTCTGCAGAGGCCTGGACGAGAGAGAAGGTTAAAAGGCTAAATAAATTAGGCTGCAAACCTCAAGGCCTAGCAACCAGATAGGCTAGTGCCTGCTTAAGGCAGAGTTTGGAAGCGGCCCAGCTAGGCCAAGGAAGTCAGCCTAACTTACCCACGTGATAATACAGAGTGTAAGCGTTCTGTGGTCTCAGGAGCTCCTTCAGCACCAAGTTCAAGGCGGGAACTGCCTCCACAGGAAGTAACCAACATACTTAAAGAGAAAGTGTCTTTCGTCACTTCCCGTGGGTCCACCTCCAATTCAAGCGGACAAATGGCCGTCTCTACATTGATTTGGACTGCCCAAAGGGCAGCCCCTTGTTTTTGATTTGTTACTTATTGTCACATGTGGGTAACTCGTCCTCCCTCCCCACTAAGAAAGGTGAGGATTACATCATTTCTATGCAAGTAAGAGTTTAACTATGAATGGGCTATAGCTAATTCTATTTACACAATCCCCCCTGATGATCATTTTGGGTACCTAGTCACCCCAAGTGATCATTTTACACAAACATCTTATACCTACAAAGGTCTTTTAACTACAATAGTTAGAGATAAGAGGGAAATGGAAAAGAGAGAAAGCAAAACCAATGTTTTGCTAAGCGCATTGACAAGAAACCAATTGGGGGCAGTCCCCTATTGGTATAACATGTACAATTAAAGTAGCTGTTCAAAACCCATCAGTCCATTCATTTGTGCCCAAAAGTTCATTCTGGATCGCTCGATGCAACAAACCCCATCAGTTCAATCAATTGCAACCCAAAGTTCATTCTGGATCTCTTGATTAAATGTAGGTTCTTCAGGCATCTCTCTGCAAACAGTTCATTCTCTGGATTAAGGAATCAGCAAGTTTCTTTCCCTGAGAATTTTTCTCAAACAAAATAAAAAATTAAATCTTGGATATAATAAAAATACAATTAAATCTTGGATTTTTATAAAAATACAATCCCCCCTGACGTGGGTATTTAGAAAGAAATACCCAGATCAGCTCAATATATACAGTTGAGTCATGGGGTTGTATGAGTAAATTCAAAAGAAAAAAAGAAAGAAAAAAATATAAAAATCAAATAGAAGAAAATTGAAGCTTTTGAAAAGGAAAGGCATTAAAATCAAAATCAAAATATCAAAAGCTATGTATATAAAGTTTTTGACTACATTATTTTGGATATGTTCATGTATTTCTGATTATTGTATGTATTAGAGAGTCATGATAAAATGGAACAATAGTTTGTCATATGTACAGTTAAGTTGTAATAGGATAAATGGTAAATTTTTATAAGCAATTTTGTGTAATTATTCTTTCATAGCCTCTCTTTGCATTTGAATACAAAGAGGTATTTTCAGAAAATGGATGGAAGCTCTATGACCCTCTTTTGGAATACCGAAGGCAGGTAAGCTCTTTTCTCCTTTGAATTTGATTAGTAGAGTAAAACCTCTTCATTCGTTAACTAATAAGTAATAATCTTGGACCATTATTTCAGCCTATCAAGAGATTTTTACTTGCTTTTCCAGATTGCATTAAAAATCTTCTGTGAATTTTGTTTACCTAAGCAGAGTTTTAAAACAAATCTAGTTTTTTCATGAATATTGAACAGTTTTTAGGTTAAAAAAGTGAAGTTAACCTTGATATTTGGTATTGCTTGCAGATTATTTTGATTCTGTGATTTAAATTCTGAAAAATAGTTTAAAAGCTTTAGATCTACATAAAGTTTAGGGGAAATGATACGTAAAATTCAGAGTAGTATTGTGGTGATGGTGTGAAGGTTATTGATTGATTTGCCTGAGTTAATCACTCATAATAGGCTTCCCTTTTCTTGGCACCAGTTCTCTAGAGTCATAAGTTCAAGTCATAACTGAAAGGGAACTCAGAGGTCATCTACTCCAACTCTTTACAATATTCCCTAAAAGTAGTTATCCAGTTAAGAGGAAGACCTGCCTTGCTGGAGGACTTCACTACCTACTAGTATAATAACTATTTTATTGCAAGAGTGATGTAGTGGATAAAGGCTTAGTCTTGGAGTCAGGAAGACCTGAGTATATAAATTGTTCCCCTCGTTTAACTTTCCTGAGCCTCAGATGACCAGGTTTCATTCACCAGACTTTGCCACACGGTTTAACCCCCGTCTCCTTCCTCTCTCTTGCCCCTCTTTTCCCATTGGTGAGTTCTTCCTGGAATTTCCATTTTGAAGAAGGATCCAGACTAGCCATTCCTCATTCTCAGAATTTTGACATGTCCCCTCACAGATACTTCCCTCCTTTACTTCCTTTTAGCTTTCAGACTGGACTTTTTCTTTCAGCATTTCCTTCCTGGCCAGGTTGAATCCCCTAAACTTGCTACTGTGTCCTGTAAAGGCTTCGGGGATAATCCTGAGGTGTTAAGGGTTGGGGGTGGTGGTAGGGGAAATGTCTTTTCAATTGAAATACTTTAATGATCTTCCACCAGTCTTCCTTTCATGATTATTGGTTTTTATCAATTAGTTTAGCAAATTGAATTTATTTTTAGAAAGAAGTATTTTAATAAGATGGTTTACTAAGACAAGTTGTCACAAAAACATCCTCTCTTAAGCCTTTGACACATTTTTCCACTAGTTCATACAGAATCAAGGGGAATGTGGCCTCAGGCTTAGAGAGCATGTGACTGAAAAAAGGGGTGGTAGTGTAACTTACAGTCCTTGTTTCTGGAAGTCCTCCACCCTCTAGGGAGGTGCTCCTGAAGTTCCCCTTAGGTGTGGTACAGTTTTTTGCTAGGTCCTTTATAGAATTCTGAAGCAACCTTTTACTTAGTATATAGAGCAATGATGGCAAACTTTTTAGAGACAGAGGACCTAAACTACAACCCTCACGCCGCACGCCACATGTGAACCCCCTGCTTTAACCCAGCCAGGGAAGGGAGGAAGAGCTCCCACTGGGCTGCTGGGCAGAGGGAGTGGGTAATGGGAGAAATGTCCTCAGGTGTGCATGGAGAGGGGGAGGGAGCTGTTCCCTCCTGCACACGTGTCATAGGTTCATCAGTACAGGTATAGAGGATTCTGGTGCAAAGTGCTGATAGCTGCTGCTTTTCTGTTCAGGAGATGTTTCTAGCATGCTGAGGACAGTTTCAGTTCTTCAGTTGTTTAAAGTTAAAAGGCCCTGGGCTTTTCCTCTCCCCAAAGTGATTCATTTTCAGAGTTGGTTAGATTGGTTCTCTTTTCTCCGTTACCAGACCTTTGAATAGCAGGTTCTAAATAGGTTGCCAGTTTTATACCATTCTCACAGGACACAAACTAGTCTCTTCAACCAATGCCAATGAATTTCTTTTCCCTAGTTGAAATGCTTTTGATTCAGTCAATAGAATTGTTCTTACTTGCTAAGGATATCAGGGTTAAGTGGAGTGGGGTTATTAATCAATTCATCCTACCCTCATCCTTATTCCTGAATGCTCTCTCAGAACTCCTGATAAGCCTCTTGAGAAGTACTAGTTTACTCCTACCATAGGTTCACCAACACAGTCCTAAATTCTGTGAGTAAAAAAATAACCAAAAATAAAACTATTAAATACAATCTTTACACTAAAGGAATGAGGACATAGTCTTTCATCTAGCTTCTTTGGGAAAATAAGAACTATATATAATAAATAAGATTTTATAGGCAATTAATAAGTCAGAACAGTATGTTAATTTGTTAGCTCCTTAAAGATGGAATGGACATTATTCATTTTTTTATTCCCCAGGAGCACCTAGCACATAGTATACGCTGAGTAGATATTGCTTAGTTTGTTGAATGAATGGTTGTATAATTCATTACCAGATCAATGAAAAGATGTAGATTCTTAAATTAGGCTAAAACCTAAAGACCAAATTGGAATAGGCATGCTATTATCTCAATAGCTGAGAAACTATGCCATGAAGATAAGAAGGGCTGCCTTGAATATAAATAGTAACTGGTTCAGGATTGGTCTTCATGCTTCCCTTTTGTTTCCTTTGGAACCTTCGGTTAGGAAGTAACTTAACCAGGTATTTTATTTAAAATGTAGGGGATTCCCAATGAAAGTTGGAGAATTACAAAGATTAATGAACGTTATGAACTGTGTGATACATATCCGTCTCTTCTGGTGGTGCCAGCAAATATTCCAGATGAGGAACTGAAGAGAGTGGCATCTTTCAGATCAAGGGGCCGGATCCCAGTAAGTTTGAAGCTTTGATGTGGTTTTGCAAATGCCTTTGTGCTATACATAATGACAAGATTAGAGAATGTGAGAATTTGAGATTTCACACAAAAAAACAGAGGCACAGATGGGAGACAAAAGTATCAGTATCAGTAGGACTTTTACTGGGCATATTAAAGAACAGGTTATTTAGGAAAACTAAAACCAGAGAAAAGATTTAAATTAAAGAAACAGTCTGAGAGGATAGTTTAGTTGTAGCTAAATCCTACACAGGATTGCTAGTATTTTCCCTCAAATACTAGTCCAGTGAGTGATTCACCATTTCTTTATTTTAAATTTTCTTTAGTCTCTCTCATTCAGCCCTAGATTTATTGATGAAAACTTATAAATGGCTGTACAAATTTGTATTGAATGATTCGGTAATGAAATGTCACTTCCTAGAAAAATCAGTTGGAGTAATTTTTTTAAAAAATTGAGTACAATATTCACAGGGTCTGAAGCTTTACAGAACCTTCACAGGCATTTAGAAAAAGGAAGTCTAAGAGGAGGGCTGCCTCATTTATATTTTGTATTGTATTTTATTTTTTCAAGTGGTAGTACTTTCTTTCTACACTGCAGTACAGGTATGAGTCTCATAATTTAGTACTGTTTTAACTTGTTTTCTTCATGTCAGATTTTGCCTAGGAAAAGATGTGTGGAACATCTGTACTCATGTTTCCACAGCTAGAGTTTGGCTTTGGGTAGAAAGTTGAGACTTAGAGTACGGTATTTTATAGGAAAATGGGAAATAGAGTTATATGTAAAGAATTTGTTCCTCATTTTTTTATACTAATTAAAGGTTTTATCATGGATTCATCCTGAAAGCCAAGCAACAATCACACGATGTAGTCAGCCCATGGTTGGCGTGAGTGGAAAGAGAAGCAAAGAAGATGAAAAATATCTTCAAGCTATCATGGATTCTAATGCTCAGTCCCATAAAATCTTCATTTTTGATGCACGACCAAGTGTTAATGCTGTTGCTAATAAGGTGAGATTATCTTTTTTTCTTTGTCAGTAGTTAAACTATAATAGCTATTTAATGAATTAACAGTGGTTCAAACATGTAATTTTAAAAGATTTAAGAAGAGGCATTACAGAGTAAGAGGTGTTCCATGCTGTGTAGTCTTTCTTTTTTTGACTAAATTTGAAATTCAGGTTGAATTCTCATTCATATTTGAAGAAAGATAAACTGTCAGAACAGCTTGGAAAACTATAAGTTTGACTAACTAGAACAAACTTAAAAGTAATGATAAAAAATATCTTTTAAACAATTTAATGCTTTAAATGAAAATTGGGGGTTCTAGAGGACTAATGGGGAACCATGCTATTACTTATCTCCTGGTAAAGAAGTGAAGGATTTAGAATGCAGAATGAGATTAAACATATTTTTAATATGGCCAATATGGAAATTTGTTTTGTTTGAGTATACATATTTGTTGTGGATTTTTCTTGTGTTCTCGATTGGGGGAGGTAGGATGGGGAGGGAAGTGTTAGAAGATGATCTTGGTCGATTAAAACAAATAAAAATAATTTAAAAAATTAAAAAAAGAAGACAAAAAACTGGGGGAGGAGAGAAAACCCAAGAGAAAGGGTGATCAGCATTGCAGAGGGTTCAAGAAGGAAAAAAGACTGAAGAAAATCCTATAGTATTTCAATGAAGAGATCGATAACCTCAGCAACTACAATTTCAGTTGAGTGATGAGTTTTGAAACCAGATTACAAGGGATTAGAGAGAGTGAGTGAAGTAAAAGGAAGAAGAGGAGACAATGAAGGAAGGAAGGAAAGGAGAGAGGAAAAGGAAAAGGAAGGAGAGGGTTGGGGTTACTATATGTCAGGAACTATTCTTAGTTGCTTAGAGATTTTACCTCATTTAATCCTTACAACCATCCTGGGAGGTAGGTACTATTATTGTCACTGTTTTATAGGAAACTAAAGTAGACAGAGTAAACTGACTCAAGGACATTCAGTAAATTTTTGAAGTTGGATTTCAACTCATCTTTTACTGATTCCAGTCCCAGCCCTCTTATCTACTGGGTCACCTAATTGGAGAAGAGATTTGCCAGAAAATGGTTTTAGAAGATAAAGAGTCTAGTGAAGTTTTTGTTGTTGTTTTTTAAAAGATGGAAATCAATAAGTTTGAGAGGGAGGGAGGAAGCGGGGGGAAGAGAGAGAGAGAGAGAGAGAGAGAGAGAGAGAGAGAGAAAATGAGTGAGAGAGAGAGAGTGTGTGTGTGTTTGCTAGTTTGTGTTTGTGTTTTGTGTTCAGACAGGTAGAAAAACAGGCAGACGGCAGGCAAAGGGCAAACTCCCAGGAGTGAAAGAGGCAATGGAACCAAAACAGAAGTTAAAGGGCCATCCTTGGCAGGAAGAACCTCACTTCTTATTCAGAGGCTGTACCAGAGAAGGAGCAGATGGGGAATGATGTAGATTGGTTTTGAGATGTGTAGTAGGGAAGGAGAGAAAGTAGAATGGAAGGCTTCTTTCTATTAAAGTAGAAATTGGTCTTTTTTATGTGTATGTAGACATGATTGAATGTTTAAGATAGAGCTTATTAATTATTATATTAAGATGGAGGAAATGGCATATTTGAATGCCCATACATAATCAGGTAAGTATTATGCAGATGTCGGCAGATATATTCGTGTGTATGTGTTTGAACTGGGGAGTAATGAAGAATAAGGGTTGTCAAGAGGATTGGGCAATTTAAGGAAATCAAAACCAGATCTTTGAAAGATAGGTTAGCTATTCAAATTACTTAAGTGTATGAAAGATGGACCAGGAATGGAGGAATTAATTTTCTTCTGGGAGAGACAAATCAAAATGTAATGGGATAAACTAAGAAAAAAAGAATTGGGCATAATATTACCAAAGAAATTGATGTTTTCTAGCTACAGAATAGGTTTCCAAAGGGCAGTGGATTTATCATCTCTGCACCCTGAATCACTCTCAACTAGATGAGGCAAAGCATGAAAGAGGGTATGTAATTACATATGGTCTAGCACTTCTTGAACAGTGATGCCTTATGAATTGGCCATTTTTATATCTCAGTTGGTTTTGTAGGATTTTTTGCACAATTATAAATTATGGTAAGGTATAGCTGTTTGGAACTAGATCATTTCTCTTTGGTTGATAAACAGATATTCATAATCATGGCTGCTTTGTCTTAAAAGAAACTGAGCACAAAACATATCCCAATCTATTGATTTTAGTAGGGAGCTCTCAATTAACTTTTCTCTATGCATGAAAAAGTTGAATGTAAATCATTTGGTCCCTTAGTTTAATAAGAATGTAGTAGTCTCTTATAATATTTTTTTCTGATAAGATTCTGATAGTGACTTAAGGGACATTGTTTCATAGCTGTTATTTCTGTTCAAGCAATTTAAATTTAAAGCATTATATTGTTTAAAAATATTTTGTATTATTACTTTTAAGTTTGTTCTAGTTAGTCAAACTTATAGTTTTCCAAGCTGTTCTGGCACTTTATCTTTTTTTTTCTTGGTCTTTCTCTCAATTTGTAAAGAACTTTTAAAAATTAAAATTAGAGGAAGCACTAATAAGCATAAAACTTTTTGTAACATTAAAATGAGGTAAAAGAGATTTCAGAAAGCTGCTTTGTCCTATCATTTTTCTACTCTCTTGTTTTCCTCCTCTCCTTTCTCTGGCTAGTGAACATACCAGTTAGGCTTGAATGGAAGGTCCATGTAGTAGAATAGTTGTAGTATAGAAAGGTAGGTGGAGGCCAGATCATGAAAGGTTTTGAATTTGAATTCTAGGCTAAAGAATCTGACTTTATGCAAGTAATGGGGAGGCTGCTGAAGGTTTTTGCATAGGAGAATGATGTAAAGTAGTGCTTTAGGAAGATTAATTCTGGGGTAATGGATAAGATAGATTGAAAAAAGTTACAAGGCTGTTGTATTAGGCCAGATGTAAGGTAATAAGGGCATGAACTAGAGCTGTAGCAGTGGGTATGGAAAGGAAGAATTGATAATACATGGCAACTGTTCATTGAGAGTAAGGGAGATGAAGAAATAAATGATAACATCAAGATTTGGAACCTGGAAGAATTAGTGGTACTGTTAACAGAAATTTAGAAGTCTGGGGGAAAAAATGGCAGGTTTGTACTATGATGAGTTTGACTGCCAGTATGATGTCTGGGTGGAAATGTCCATCAGGGAACTAGAAATGTAGGTCTAAAGATTGAGAAATAGGCCAAGGTTGGAGACATAAATTTGAAAATCATCTGCATAGATGGAATAATTGAAGCCAATAGGAATGAATAAAATCTAAGGAAAAGTGTAGAGGGAAGAGTAATAAAGCTAGAACTTGAAGAATCACCAAATTTAGGAGTTGGAAAAAGGAAGAGGAGCCATTGAAGAAGACGAAGAAGAGGTCAGAGAGATAGGAGGAGAACTAGAATAGCGCAGAAGTCAAGGAAGGGGAGTTTCAACAGGTTAAACATTTCTGAAACCTTTCAGAGGAGGAAGAGTACTGAACTTTTCTTACCTGGTCATCTTGGTGATGAACAACCTTGTCCTTCCTACTAATTGCTATTCACAGTGTTATTTATCAGTGGCTATGTTCACTCATGATTTCCTGTGATGTCTTTTCTTTCCAGGCTAAGGGTGGTGGTTATGAAAGTGAAGATGCATATCAGAATGCAGAACTAGTTTTTCTGGATATCCACAACATTCATGTCATGAGAGAATCATTGAGAAAACTGAAAGAGATTGTATACCCAAACATTGAGGAAACTCACTGGTTATCTAACTTGGAATCTACTCATTGGCTAGAACACATCAAGGTAGGTCTATGTTTTTATGCCTCTGGGCTAGTACTTTTATCAAAAGAAAACTTTAGCAGTTATATTTATCTTGTTCTTATGCAATTGGTCTCAGATTTATTGTGATTCTTAAATAAGCAGTTAGGGAGTACAGTAGATAGAGCACTGGACTTGGTTCAGGAAGACCCAAGTTGGAATCATACCTCAGATTTCACTGGCCGTGTTACCTTTGGCCAGTCACTTAACCTTTCCCAGCCTCAGTTTCCTCATCTGTATAATGGATATAACAACATCTCTCAGAATTGTTGTGAGGATCAAACGATCAAATGTAATACGCTTTGCAAACATTAACTGTTAAGTAAATGCTCTTATTGTTGTTATTATTTTTATACTAAAGGTCCAAGAGAATTTGGCCTTGAAAGACTTAATTTGAGTTTCCAGTGTTTAGGTGAAGTAGATCTATTTTTTATACTTATTCTTGTTGCTCCCTCTTTGAATACCCTTTCTTTACTCCTCTGCCTATCCACATCATACTCTTTTTTTTTTTTTTTCCAAAATCTTGCTTAAGTGCCTACATCATAGTACTGTCCCCTATTTTCCCAGTTCATATTGATCATCCTTTCCTTAAATCTGAAGTTCTTGTTGTTCATACATTTCTTTTTTGGCACTTCTATACTGCCTCAAAATCTTTTTTCTTACATATTTGTCTTAGTATTAGCTAGAATATCAGCTTGTTTTTGGACCAGGCTTTTACCTTATATATCAGTGGTTCTCATACTTACCTACCGCCCCTTTCCAGAAAAAAATATTACTTAGCCCCCTGAAAATTAATTTTTTAAAAAATTTTTAATAGGAAAGATAAGTGCACCATCATCGCCCCCCTCACCCCCCCCCCCCCCGGTCGATTGCTGCAGCACCCACCAGGGAGCGGTAGCGCCCACTTTGGGAATCACTGTTATATATCATTAAGAGCTCCCTTACTGTCTAGTAGAGTGCTATGAAGATGTTAGAATGATGTTGAATACTTTATAGGTGAGTCAGGTAAAAGGAAGGCAGCATGGTGCAGATAGTTTGTTCTGGAGTCCAAGGGATCAGGGTCGAAATTCTGCCACTGATGCTGCCTGTGTGACCTGGGGCAAGTCAGTTCTTCAAGAACCTATTTCCTCCTCTGCAAAAGGAGAATCCTGGAATAATGGTCTCTGCAGTCTTCCAGATGTAAAGCTCATGTTCTTATCCTATAAAATATGAGTTCATATATGTTAACTAACTGAGCTTCCTTTGGTTGGATTTCAGGTGCAAATGACCAATAATCATATATCAAAGCAACTTAGATTACTTCAACTCAATTCTGTTTCTTAATACTCATAATGAGAACCACAAAATCTCACTGTTAGAAGGAATCCCAGAAGCCCTCTGGCCCAAGCACTACCAGAACAAGAATCCTCTCTACCGCACACCAGACAATTGATTATCTAGTAATTGTTTGAGAATCTCTTGGCAGGGGAATCCACTGCCCCTTGAGGTAGTCATTTCCATTTTTTTATGGCTCTAATTAGGAATTTTCTTCTCATATTAAAGTTAAATCTGGGGGCAGCTCAGTGGATTGAGAGCCAGGCTTAGAGACAGGAGGTCCTAGGTTCAAATCTTACCTCAGACACTTCCCAGCTGTGTGACCCTGGGCAAGTCACTTGACCCCCATTGCCTAACCTTACCACTCTTCTGCCTTGGAGCCAATACACAGTATTGACTCCAAGACGGAAGGCGAGGGTTTAAAAAAAAAGTTAAATCTATCACTTTTTAACTTTTCTTCATTGATCCTGATTCTGCTCTCTAGTGCCAAGCAGTAAAAATCAAATCCCTCCAACATAGGAAAGCTTTGTAACTGCCAGAAAGAAGCTGTTGTAGTCTCCCTAAATTTTCTTTTCCAACCTAATGCCTCTTTCCTTCATATCAGGAAGATGCTATTCTGGCATCACATGCTGGTCTTCTAGGCTAGCCTTTTTCTACTGGCAGGGGATTAGAGAAATGACATTCAGTCTCATGCAGGTCCCCTAGTCTTGTCTGCTTTTCACTTTCGGGGGACCTTTCTTATCTGCAAGGGACAAACAGACACTATTCCTTTCTGTTCCCTTTGCCTGTCTGCTGGCCTGGCTTGCCAGTAGAGATAGGAAAGAAATGCTTTTCTAGCAAGCTTTCCTCACTAATCTACCTTGCTTAACCTGCCTGACACCCTGAGAAGACACCATTCTGAGGATGAACCCTTAGTGATGTTAACATTCCTGAACTCATTTGGCAATGACCGACAAATTTCAACTTAGTCATACCCTCCCCATCCTGGTGATTCTGAACCTCTGACTGTCATTATTCAAACTATTCTCCATCTTCCCTTTTTCCATCCCTTTCAACCCAGTCATCCAGTGTTACACTCCAAAGGCTAATTCCCCACCTTCCATTGTGCTCTCACATGCTCCAAACATAAAAATTTGCTTTCATGGTAAATCTTTGTCTTTTTCACTCTTTTCATCTTCTGGTCCAGGCAGACCTGGCTCTGTCCTGATGACATGGCCTTCCTGGCCACTCCAGCATGGCTACATTTTCATTCATTACTCCATCTTCTTCTCAAATCTCTTACCTTGTTATCCTGTGGCCAAGACTACTCTGCCAAGCTTCAGCCCTGGATCACTTTCACCTTTGCTCTTTCTCACATACTTCCTAATAAAGCTAGAAAAAATCATGAAACTGCAGACTAGATCCATCACAAATTTGTTGTATAATCTCAACTGGGGTTTCGATATAGCAAGGCAATCCTTTTATATCTCTGTAATCAACTCTCTGGCCCACTCACTCAGTGACTTTTTCCTGCAAACCTTTTCCATTCCTTATCAAACTTTCTATATTTCCTTTCCCCCCACTCTCAGCTGGGAATCTTGCCTAATATTTCACTGAAAAAATTTGAGGACATTCATCAATAACTTCTACTTTTACCTATCTCATTTCACATCTCCCATATGGTTTCTGCTGCTATCTCTGCCTTTTTTTGTCTCACATGAGTTAGCCCTTCTCTTTGCCAAGGCAAACACTTCTGCAGGCACGAGCAATTCCATTCCATCTTATCTTTAGCAGATTATCACCTGTATCCTAATTCTCTCTTACTTATCTCCAATCTGTCTTTTATCTCTTGGCCACTTCCCCACTACCATATGTCCCACTCTTCCCTATATTCACAAAATCTTTACTCAATCCAACTATCCCCACTAGCTATCACTCAGTTTTTCCTCTCTTTTGTGCCTAAACTCCTTGAGAAGGCTATGTACAGTAGGTACTTCTCTTTCTTTTGCTCTCAAGTCTCTTTATTGTCTACTTTTAGCCTTCCAGTCACATCACTCAACTAAAATGACTCTTTCCAAAGTACTAATGATCTCTTAATTGCCAAATCTAATGGCATTTTTCTCAATCCTCATCCTTCTTGACCTCTCTTCAGTCTTTGACACTTTTGGTCACTCTCTTCCTCTTGATATTCCATTCCATTCTAAGTTTTTGTGACATTTTTATCCTGAATCTTTTCCTCCTTATATGATCATTCTTTCTGAGTATCCTTTGATGGATCTTCATCTAAGTCAATGAGTCCCAAAGTGGGCACTACCACTCCCTGGTGGGTGCTGCAGCGATCCAGGGAGGTGGTGATGGCTACAGGTGCATTTATCTTTCCTATTAATTGCTATTAAATTTTTTTAAAAATTAATTTCCAGGGGGCTAAGTAATATTTTTTCTGGAAAGGGGGTGGTAGGCCAAAAAAGTTTGGGAACCACTGATCTAAGACATGCCTGCTAACCCTGGGTCCTACGAGGCTGTGCCTTAGACCTTCTTCCTTTATAGTATTTCATTTGGAGATTTTATCCAATCCCGTGGATTCAATTATTTCTAGGCTGGAGTTTCTCAAATCTACTTATTCTGGACCAGTCTCTCTTGACCTTCAGTCTCACATCTCCAACTGCCTGTTGGACATTTCAACCTAGATGTCCATAGTCTTACATTCAGCATGTCCAAAATTGACCTGGTTATCTTTCTCCCCAAATTGTCCCCTTTCCAAACTTCCCTCTTGTTGTTATGGGCCCTTCTATCTTCCCAGTACCCAGGCTTGCCACCTAGTGGTCATCCTGGACTCCTCCCTCTCTTTCAATCTGCTTATCCAGTCTATTGCCAAATTCTGTTAATTTTGCCCTTAGTATCACTTCTCTTCTGACATAGCCACCACCCTGGTGCAGGCCCTTGTTATCTCACACCTAGACCATGTTATAGTCTATTGGATGGTCTTTCTGCCTCAAGTCTCTCCTCACTCCAGTTCATTCTACCCCTCAGCTGCTTGACCCATTCAGTAAAATCCAGTGGCTCCCTGTTGCCCAGATCAAAAGTAAGCATAACAGGATAGAAACGATTTAGGTTAGTTGTTTCTATTGATATAGGTGTTTTGAAGGTAATTAAAAGTTTTTTCTTTTAACTAATTAATTCTTGTTGTATACAATTTATTATTTAACAACCCCCCTTTTCAAATATAATGCAGAAATCCCCTTCCAACTTTTTGTCCAAATTAGTAGGGTTTGAATTAATGAAGTTGCACCACATTTTAAAGTTAAATGCCTTTATTCAGTGCTTTCAAAAGTTTTCTCAAGGATTAACACCTTCAGACAACTTTCTTAAAAAAATAAGGGACCAGTTAGTAATTGTTAGTTCTCCTATTGTTAAATAAATAATAAATCTCTTGACCTTAAAAATTCTACATGTACTAGTTGTCACTTTTTATTAATAGTATGTTTTAAAAAAACCAAACTTGTCTTCTAGCTCATTCTTGCTGGGGCTCTTAGGATTGCTGACAAGGTGGAATCGGGTAAAACCTCTGTGGTTGTGCACTGCAGTGATGGGTGGGACCGAACTGCCCAGCTCACCTCCTTGGCCATGCTGATGCTGGATGGTTATTATCGAACCATCAGAGGATTTGAGATTCTTGTGGAAAAAGAGTGGTTGAGCTTTGGACATCGATTTCAACTAGTGAGTAAATAATTTGGGGCCAAAATATCATGATTTTCCTCATTATATGAGAAAAAAAAACCTTTTTTTTTTTTTTCATTTAAAATACATATTTTATGGTGCAATTGGTTAATTGCTCCTTTTTAAAGAAAACTTCTCATTTGTTCTGGAAAGTAGTAGTATATTTAAACTGATACTCTAGTCTGGTTTTGTAGATAAATCATATATCTTCTGTAGGAGTTCATTTGTGACATTAGAGTGCTATACTTAACTGACCAGTGGAAATGTTATATCTGATACAGACTTTTATGTGTGTCTATTATTGCACATATGCAATACCCCAAATCCAAAAGTATTATAAGCATAAATCTTGGATTCATATTAATTTCTTAGGATCATTAATCCATTCCAATAATTAAAAGTCAGGTTTGATATAAGATAAATAATACGAAGATTCAAATGCAATTTTTAGAATTCTAAAAGGAAAAATGATCACTTGTTTTAGTTTGATTCCAGACATTTACCCAAGCATACCTTGTTCTCAGAGGCCTAGCCTAAAGTCTAAAACAGTTTAGGAAAGGCCTAAGTCAAATTTTACTATACAATTAAGTACAGCTTGAACTCAAATTTGAAAATAAAATCCACCATTCAAATACTGTGTCCTCTCTCCAGGCCTACTTCTATCAAAGGCTCATTTTGGTTTGGTGCTAATTGCTGATAACTAGAAAGCTGACTCTGCTAGATGACTTTTTTCATTTAATTCATTAAATGTTGAGGATTGCAACTCCAACACTGAGGGAATCATGGATCTTTCAAAGTATTTAGTACTCTGTATCTTAAGCTATTAATACTCACATTTAATTTATTATATATATGGGTAAAGTTGGTAAACATTATATGGAAATAATTTTTAGCCCATTTTCAGTGTAACTCCATAAACTTTACATTTCACTTTATTTATTTCATGGGCGTGCATGCTCTCTCCACTGATGTGGATTCTGGCTCTTCTGGTCTTCTAATTCTCCTTGGTCCCTAAATATGCCTTCTGACTAGGAGTTTTTTTTCTGCCTCTTTTCAGCCCTCAAGGTTATCATTGTAGAACTTTGCCATATCTGTCATCTACCATTCTTGACACATGATCAGGCCCCTGCCTTTCCCCATTATATGTGTTCTCAGTGATGCCTTTTGTTCTGCTTCTCTGATCTAAGTCATTTAAAAAAAATTTTTTTTTAAACCCTTTTTAAACTGTGTATTGGTTCCAAGGCAGAAGAGTGGTAAGGGTGGGCAATGGGAGTCAAGTGACTTGCCCAGGGTCACACAGCTGGGAAGTGGCTGAGGCCAGATTTGAACCTAGGACCTCCTGTCTCTAGGTCTGGCTCTCAATCCAGTGAGCTACCCAGCTGCCCCCGATCTAAATCATTTTTGACAGTGAGTTAGGACTCTGGCCTAGAGTTTGGTGCCTCTCAACCTCAGTTTTCTCATCTGAAAAATGAGGATAACAACACCTAGTTTACAAGCTAGTTCTAAGGGTGAAAATGAGATAGTATATGTAAGGTAGTTTGCAAACTTGAAAGAGCTCTGTAAATGCTATTATTATTATTATTGTTGTTATTTGGACCTTGTAAGCTCAACCCAGTCTCGCCTCCATTCCCAGTGCAGAGTCAGGGGCAGTTAAATACTCTCTTGTGACAGTTCGCTGCTTACTGAGGTTTTACATCTCTCAGTAGAACTTAAAATGCTGGATTTGAGATCAGTCTCTTGTCAAATATGATATTCTATACATAGGAAACACTCCATTTATAATGAATGAGGTAAAAATGTTACTTTTCTTCTGTCACCTTGTTAGACTAAGTACCTTGTACTTTGGCTAAATTATGTTAATTATTAGAGCTTGTGATTTCAAGAACAGGGTCCTGTGAGCCCTTTCTTAGATATATTTATATCTTACCTTCCATTCAGTCCTTTCCTTCTTTCCCCAAACCTTAACCATTTATAAAGTGCCTATTTGTGACCAGCACTGGGACTAGGGACTTTGGGGGAATTTTTCTTAAAGCATCATCTAGTCCTCATCCTCAAGGAATTTATAGTATAGTTAGGAAGATAAAACTGGGGAATTAAATTATTTAAACAGTGTAGTCCTGACTATAAGTTAATTAGGAGTCCAGAAAAGAAACACACTGCAGTGAATATGGCTTCTTTGCATGTTGTAGGAAAAGGGCAGAAGGAACTGAATGAACAAATGTATTGAAGTAAGAATCAATATGGAGTAATATGGGTGTTGATTTCAAGATTTCTTTGGCTTAGGTCAACAACACTTGTTGGAGAACAGTGGGAAATTAGGTTGAATAGGAAGGGTGGGGTTAGATTTGCAAGATCCTTTAGCTCAGTACTGGTAGAGATATATGTATGCTTTGATTCTACTAGATTTTGGTTCAGAGTTTGTCTCTAATCAGCTCTGCCTTGATGGATTCCAAAGTGACCAGGCTACTCTAGAAACATTTATAAATAATAGAAGGAACAGATGCTTAACAATTTTTTTGTTCTTCCATTTTGAACTTGAACTGTTTAGCGAAATTGCTGCCAGAAGAGCATCTGGGGCCCCTATTTAGAATAGCTTATGTCTTCTAGTTTGTTATAAGGGGGCACTGAGCATGAAATGATTACTTAGAAAAAAATTCTGCCTTCACAAGCTGGTTAGTCAGCCATGCTACATATACTTATAGAAATATGATCCAAACCATCACCATTGCAGACCATCCATAAAATTGTTGGGGATTAGTGATCCTCCTTCACCTAGTAAGTGTTCTTCAGGGTCAGCGCACACACAGTCCAATCAGGACTCTTCCAGTGGTTACCTGAAGGTGGGTGGGTACTCATTCTTTTATTGTTTCTCTTTGCTTTAGAGAATTGGCCACGGAGATAAGAACCATGCAGATGCAGACAGATCACCTGTTTTTCTTCAGTTTATTGATTGTGTCTGGCAGATGACAAGACAGGTAATCTCCAGGATATTTCTCTGAACGTGCCCCGATAGAGTCTTCTGCTTGGAAAGGCAGAGATGTAGGTGTTGATTGCATTTGCACAACCAGGTTTCATGGGAAATAGAAATTATTCTATCAGGTTTCTGAATGTTAGGGTGATTATTCACTGTCACATTAAGAAAGCAGCAAGCTATTATTCTCTGTGACATTACACACTTGACAACTGTTTCCATAGGCATTCAGCTTGAATGACTTAAAAAAAATTTTTTTTTGCAAGCTATGACATTGTCCTCTTTGTTTTGGACAATGTGTTAAGTAATTTTACTTTATGGATGCTCATGTGGAGAAATAAAACAGTTATCTGGATAATTCAAGCAAATAAAACCTCATCATGACTTAAGTAATCTATTTCAAGAAAGACATTTTTTTTTTTAAACCCTTGTACTTCGGTGTATTGTCTCATAGGTGGAAGATTGGTAAGGGTGGGCAATGGGGGTCAAGTGACTTGCCCAGGGTCACACAGCTGGGAAGTGGCTGAGGCCGGGTTTGAACCTAGGACCTCCTGTCTCTAGGCCTGACTCTCACTCCACTGAGCTACCCAGCTGCCCCCATTTTTTTTTTTTTTTGACCCTAAATACTGCAAGGGAATAATTGGTCCATTTCTCCAGGTCCTTTTGTATGTGTAAAGACATACATAATGCATAGTAGCTATAACAACTGTTTCAAATTAATTTAATTTTAAAATGTTTATTGAAGTTTAACTTCTCTGGAAAGATTCTATGATGGATAATATGAATCTATAATCTATAATGAAAAACTCATACAGTTATTGATAACATGACAGAAATAATAGGATTAGTCCTTCACACATTGAAACAATATGGCAAGAAGCAGACTTTTTTCATATTGCTCTAATAATGAGACTTACAGTTCTTATGTAAGAAACACTTAAAAAAATTGGAACTTGAGTACAGACTTTTGCTGTTTTTGTTACTTATGTATTTACAATATGACACTGCCAGATGAGCATGACATTGAGTCATTGTAAGCCTTGACTGACTGAGCCAATAATTCATTTTGGATTGACTTGAGGGAAATGACATTAATGTAGACATAGGACTTAGAGTTGAGGTATATGATTTATATATGCAGTGTTATTTCAACTTCAACTTTGATTGCTTTACCTTATAAAGTTGAGCAGGAAGTTGAGTCATTAGTATTGATAGAATAATAATGAGAGGTGACTACTGTTATGGGCAGTATGGTGCTTCTGGATTGGGCCTGATAGAGAGATGGCCCAAGGTCCTCCGATGGTATAAGGTCCTAAGCTGAGTGAAGATGGGAAGCCTAAGTGAACCCCAAGGTTGAGGTAGTGAACACAAGGTCCCACAAATATTTGCAGCTCAGCTGAGCACCAGTTCCCACCTACAGTGTCCAGGACTAAGTGACTGTGTGAGAAGCTGTGAACTGGATCACACAGCTTCTCTGGCTACTTGTCTTGGGGTTAAGTTGATAGATAAATGTTAGGGTTGATTGGATAAATGTTGATAATAAATGGATAAATGGAGCAGTTGACTGCAACTTATCTATAAAGTATTCCCTTTCCCCTTTGGATGCAAGATGATTAGACTGATCTTTAGGATAACAATAGCCTTCACCTAAATAGGTTTTAAGAATTTAATTATAATAAACTCAGGGGAAGGATCACAGTTGAGGAATGAAGTGTTGGGAATCTATGCTAGACTATAGATGATGGAGATCGACAATAAATTGATAATCAGGTTGTGTCAGTTGGCTGGAGAGGTTCCTCTCCCTCTTTGGCCCTGGTCAGGCCAGCACCTTGGCCCTGACCAGGTGGTGAGAGTTTGATATGATGTTCTTTTTGATAATCAGATAGTTGGTATATATCTCACAGCTCTATTCAGTAGTTGATGACTGGTAATCAATGAAACAGGATTAGAAACAGGATACAGGTAACTTGAGCAGATTGCTTGGCCTACCCACCCAGCCACCTTCTCACAACTGAGAGAAAGTTTTATTTAGCTTTTGCCTTTTTATAGTGCTGGCAGCAACTGCCTCTTGCCCCTTCAAGGCTCATGGCATCTGGATAAGTTCCAAGTTCTAAACTGTTGGCTGTCACTCATCCTGGTCTCCATTTTCTTACCGGAAATTAATGTTATACTACAAATTACTTTAAAAAAACTCATAAGAAAGTATAAATTCAAATGAGTGTTCATTAGAGCGGTGAATCTAGAGCTAGAAAAGACCTCCAACCCCATAATTTTACAAATGATCAAACCCATTCTGAACATAGTAAAGAGTTTGGCCAATGTTGCACAGGTGGTAAAAGTAGCAGAGTCAGGATTTGAATCCAGGTCTTCTGACTCAAAAGCCAGTATTCTTGTTGTCCTTCCTCTTCAGGCATCATGGGAGGCTAATATGGACTTATTCCAGTGATGCTCGAAACATTTTTTTGAGCTCTTTCTTTGCAATTAATTACCTTCAGAGCAAGTATATAAGCCACACACAAAAAAGCAGTTTCATTACTTCATTAATCACATTTTGTTGTTGTTTTAAAAATAAAACATCCTAAAATATTAGTGTTGGAAGGAAAAGTCAAGAATCATTTGCTTAACCCTTACCCAAGTTATGAATCCCCTCTATAAACTGCCTGATAAGTGGTCCTTCTGTCTTCTGCTTTGAAGAACTTGGTTGATGGAGAAATCTCTCCTGCCCAACTTTTGGGAGCCAAGTCCCTTTTTTGCATAGCTCTACATTATAAAAGTTTTTCTTTATATTAAAGTTGAAAGAGCCCTCCCATTAACTTTCTCTTGTCCTTAGTTCTGCTCTCTAGCAGAACAAGTCTTAATGCCTCCTACTTGATGATGTAATAAGGTATATAGACCCTTATTATTTATTGGTATTTGTATTTACATCCACCTATACCTAACTTATCCATAATCTTTTATTGCTTACTTAATTAATAAATACTTGTTACATTGATAACCCTTCAAATATTTAATATTATTATTATCATCATCACATCCATTTACCTCCACTCCACTTTCTCCAATGCCTTTTCTTGCTCAGGCTATATATATTGAGTTGTTTTATCCCATGGCTTTAAATTTACCTCACCAGCCTGCCACTCTTCTTTGAACATACCTTGGCTTTTAAAATGTAGCATCCAGGGGCAGCTGGGTAGCTCAGTGGAGTGAGAGTCAGGCCTAGAGACAGGAGGTCCTAGGTTCAAACCCGGCCTCAGCCACTTCCCAGCTGTGTGACCCTGGGCAGGTCACTTGACCCCCATTGCCCACCCTTACCACTCTTCCACCTATGAGACAATACACCGAAGTACAAGGGTTTAAAAAAAAAATGTAGCATCCAGAACTAGACACAGTAGTCTAGATATATGACCAAAGTAGAGTACAGTAGGACTGTCACTTCCATCATTTTGAACAGCATTATTTATGAACACATATTAAAATGGCATTAATTCATCATCTGCATTCATGGAAGCATAAGTGTTGAGAGCAAAGACCAAAGAATATTCTGCTCTGGTTAGACCTCATCTTGAAGCTTAATAGAGCCAGTTCAGGATACCATAATTTTGGAGGGATGTTGTTCCATCTAAATGCTATCCAGTTTGATTTGCCATCTCATTCACCACCCTGGGCACAGAATGACTGCTGATTTCCATTTCTTTTTTTTTTTTAAACCCTTGTACTTCAGTGTATTGTCTCATAGGTGGAAGATAGGTAAGGGTGGGCAATGGGGGTCAAGTGACTTGCCCAGGGTCACACAGCTGGGAAGTGGCTGAGGCCAGATTTGAACCCAGGACCTCCTGTGATTTCCATTTCTAAAAGACAAAAGCTTACAACCACTGAGGATATTGAAAAGAATATGGTTCAGGTTCTGAAGGCAAGTGCCAAAGAGTTGAGTTTCATATTTTCTTAGAGCAATGGTAGCATTATTGTAATGAGTATATAGCTTTCCATGATGATGGTTTTGAAAGGCTAACACATTCATTTGAATGTGTAGGTCCTGTGATTTTTTAAAAATCATTCATATTAGTATCACCCTTCTTCATTGTGGCCATGTTTCATTGCATTGCTGAGATATGCATTTCTTTGCTTTTGTCTGAAAGTTTAAGGCTTTATTTAAAATTAAGTAATTATTCATTTGAAGCATAACATATTAAACTGTGGGGAATCAGTTCAGATTTTGTACTTCTTTGATAAGCTTTCAAACAGTATGTGATGTTTGTTTCATTCAAGCACCTAATTATGTTTCTATGTGATTGTTGTTTTTCCTGAAAGTAGAAAAATGTTTGATATTAATAAAGTGACATTTGCCAATTAATAAAGGAGGCAACGCTATAAATAAGTGCTGGTTTACTGACCCATTTTTTTGTTTTTATTCTTTGGAAAGCAGTAATACATTTATCGAAATGAGTCAGAATGTGTCTGTCACCTAGCGAGGTATTCTTTCCTTGAGTTTAGACACTTAGAACTTGCTAAGAGTTGATGGTCTTTCACATTTTAAATGCTCAAGAAACAAAAATATTCATGCTGCTACACTCATAAAAATGGAATAAAATCTGTAGTGCAGATAATGCTTTTCTGTTTTCATTTTGCTTTGAGGAAACTCTCCCTAAGTTAGTCCTTTTCTCAGAAGGCGGCAGATAGTTTTGTGAGGAAAGATGACAACTGTACTCCTACAGGATGTGTGACTGGATGAGAGAAAAAATATCTATCAATAGCAAAAGAAATTCTACTCCCTCTCATCAAAATAAAAAAGTAGGATTATTTGGTTAATTCTGAATAAAATAATTTTCAGGCACTAGCAAAGAAAGAAAATTCGTTTTTACTCTTTCTGATTTTGCACCTAACTCTTCATATTGTTTATGGCAATTTTTGCAGAAGGAGGTTAGGGCAGTCAGAAGAGAGTCCAAATTAAGCATCATGGAAGTTTAGATGGGCAGATACTGGGTGTACGTAAACATAGTGGTCAAACCCAGAGAACCACTTGGCTTTTGCTCAAAATTCCTCACTAAACATGTAAAGGAGATTTTGGCAGAAGCTACTGTTCAGAAAAAGCAATGATGTATTTTTTTTTTTAATGAAGACAACCAGCCAGATGACATAAACAAGCTGTGCTTTAGAAATTCATACATTTGAGCATTTTTCAGCTTATTGTAGCTTTATTTCTAAAGCTACTACATTAGGTACATTAATTTTGTAGAAATTAATTTTCCTGAAAAATCAAGTCCTAAAGATTTTTTGTGTGCTTGTGCTTTATTCTGTTTGCAGTTTCCCACAGCATTTGAATTTAATGAATATTTTCTGATTACCATATTGGACCACCTATACAGCTGTTTATTTGGGACATTCCTGTGTAGCAGTGAGCAGCAGAGAGGAAAAGAGGTAAAGTACTATGAATTTCCACAGCTGATAGACCCTCCCTACTATGTCTTTTGCCCCTTTTACTTAATTGTCTTCACTGCATTCAGCTAAGCAGTTGTTATTCATT
Organism: Gracilinanus agilis; assembly: GCF_016433145.1. NCBI lineage: Eukaryota > Metazoa > Chordata > Mammalia > Didelphimorphia > Didelphidae > Gracilinanus > Gracilinanus agilis. The sequence goes on along the minus strand of NC_058132.1, from coordinate 173,741,477 downwards.
TTTCTGTTTCCTTATAAGTCATAATAGTACCACTTTCTTCCATTCATTTGGACCTGTTTAATTTTAAAAATTTCTGTCATAAGCCTGAAAGAACCTTTTTTTTGTGAACTCACATACTGTTTGTAGGCAGAGTGGAATAGTCGCTCGTGGTAAGTGGTGGTATGCCCTCAATAAATGAATAAGTGCTTCCAAGTCCTGCAGCGTTGACTATTTGTGGTATGGCAACCCCTCAAGGCAAGTGTGGAAAATAGAATTAGAGAAGAGAGATGGTCAGTTTTAAACAAATACAGGTCAATTGTGAAGCCTTTTCTGTGGTTCATGTGAAAACCCAGTTAGCAAAGTTTTCCTGAAGTATGTTTAATGCTTATGTCTGTTCTTTTCTTCTGCCTCCTTCCAGAATACCGAACATCTTTCATAATGATCTCATTAGGTTTATTTTCCCTGGTAGTAATTTTTAGTTCTAAAAAGATGTTGGAATAGTGCATCTTTCCTCATTTTACTTGCAAAGTCAGTTAAGTCGCAAATAGGCATTTTTTTTCTTCATGAAGTATTGACACCTGAGAATTCCCTAGAAGAGATCCTTATTGTAGTAGCCTTTATCCATTATAAACTATTTGCATTCCCACGCCCAAAAATATTTTATTTTTAAGAGTAAGAGAATCATCTTTTTATGCTACTACGGACGCCTGCACGTGCATGGGTGCGTGGGTGCACAGGCCCACACAAAGTTGCCTGTGGTTTGTATAGTATTTGGTAAAATGGCCTTTTCCCTTTTACAGAATCTTCTCAAAAGGACTGTGTCCCTGTGGTCCTACATCAACAGCCAGCTGGAGGACTTCACCAATCCCTTGTATGTGAGCTACTCCAATCATGTCCTTTATCCAGTGGCGAGCATGCGCCACCTAGAGCTCTGGGTAGGCTATTACATCAGATGGAACCCACGGATGAAACCCCAGGTAAATGGCCCCAGAGCAGGCCCGGCAGTTTGCATTTAAGGAAATTTGATGAATCCCTCCCTTCCCCTTAAAAACGAATAAGAAGTGGCTTGGGCTTATGAATATGGAAAGGAAATAAGATACAATTTGAAATGTTATATGAAATTGCTTCATGTTATGTGCGTATTATACATGTACATAAAAATGAAGTCCTTATATATGTAGATATATTTATTACACATTATATGTATATGTGCGTGTATATATAAAACCCATACCTTCCACCTTAGAATCATTACTAAGTATTGGTTTCTAAGGCAGAAGAGTGGTAAGAGTTATGCAGTGTGTGTGTGTGTGTGGGGGGGGTGGGCAGCTGGGTAGCTCAGTGGATTGAGAGCCAGGCCTAGAGACAGGAGGTCCTGGGTTCAAATCTGACCTCAGACACTTCCCAGCTGTGTGACCCTGGGCAAGTCACTTGACCCCCATTGCCTGCCCTTACCACTCTTCTGCCTTGGAGCCAATACACAGCTCCAAGACGGAAGGTAAGGGTCAAAAAAAAAAAAAAAAAGTCAGATTTGAACCCAGGACTTGTCTCTAAGCCTGGCTCACAATCTTCTGAGCCACCCAGCTGTCCTCTGATGTTTTTGAAATATATTAAGAATTTTTCTTTTTTTTATGAAACTCTTGCCCCCTTTTGTCTTAGAATTATAGAAGGGACTAGGCAGTTGGGGTTTAAGTGACCTGCCTAGGGTCACATAGCTAGGAATTGCCTGAAGTCAGATTTGAACCCGGGACCTCCCACCTCAGGAATTCTTATGACTTAGAATTATATAAAAACCCAAACCCAGAAGCATGCAATTTTAGCTAATCTTGGAGTACTGGCTTATAAAGTTAATTTTTCTTCTGTGAAGTAGCCACAGCTAATATGCTCTGTGGAAAAATAGGAATTTCCTGTTAGTTCAAATGTAAGCAATGGAACATGTAATCTCACCAGGCTTCAAGGGTTTATCTCTCTGGTCTCTATGCAGATGGTCTCCAAATGTATATTCATTCGTCTTGTCGTCCCTCTCCTGCTCAAGTGCCTGTTCTCGCAGACTGGCTGTGTTGTTGCTAGCCTAGTCAGTACATCTAACAGGGCACTTACTACTCACTGCTTTTTAACTTCTCCATTTCTGTATGGCGGTTCCTCCAGCCACCCAATTTCTCAGCCTGTCATCTTTGACTTTTATCCCTCCAGTCTGCACTTTTGAGGTTCAGCTGCCAAAGCGGAGCTCCTCCCTCATCTTCTCACGAGGCCACCACCTTGGTTCAGACCATGATGTCTCCCTGCACCCACTCTTTCCAATCTGCTCTGCAGAGAACAGATGGGCATTTTGAAAGCTCAGATCAGGAAGCTTCAGGAGTTCCCCTTTTGGTGTGTGTGTGTGTGGGGGGGATCATTTAAGCCCTTCTATCCTGCTTTCCTGCTGTAGCCGGCCTGGCCTGCTTACTTACTCCCCATATGCCACTTTCCCCACCCGGAGTGCTCTTCCTCCATCCTTTAGAATCACTAGCTTTAAGGTGTAGCTTGAGCCTGATTTCTCCATGTTTTATCGGTACAGGCATTCTTTCTTTCTTGGTAGGGTGTAAGCAAGGAAGAACCAGGTTGCCCCTTCAAGCCAGTGGCAGCCATCAGGTAGGATTCATTCACACAGTTGGTGAGAGAACCAAGTAGAACAGTTTTTTTGGGGGAAATTGCAATACCGTCATCCTGACCAGCACTGTGGCCTGCTTCACATTGCCCAGGATGGGTGACTTTGTGGTCTTTTCTCTTGTAGGAACCTATCCACAGTCGATATAAAGAACTTCTTGCCAAACGAGCAGAGCTTCAGAAGAAGGTGGAAGAACTACAGAGAGAGATCTCGAGCCGCTCAGCTTCATCCTCAGAGAGGGCTAGTTCTCCTGCACAGTGTGCCACACCAGTCCAAACTGTCGTATAAAAGATTTTTTTTTTTTTGGCAGGGAAGAACTTTTATCACTGATTTCTTTATGACGGCAGCTTTTCTAGTAGAATGTCTTCTGAATTTAGAACCCATCTGAGAGAGCTCTCAGCCACTTTATTTATTATGCTCCTCTCTAGGGTGACTTACTTTAGTATTGCAAGTAGCTTATTTAAAATAACCCCCTCCCCCCATGTAATTACTTGATTATGTTCTGATAACACTAATCCCACCAAGACACCTACAGGCTATTAGAATGCTTCACCCCTTTTATCCAGAATGGGAACAAGTTTGTTTTTAATAGGAAAATATTGCTTTGGAAATTCAACATTATTTACTGGAAATAGTATAAAAGTTGTCTCGTAAGTGTACCCAACTGAGGGGGGCAAAAGTAGCAAAACACAGAATAAATCAGTTCACAAGAAGATTAAGCGAATGCTAAGACTTTAACAGGGCTCATGGCATTAAGTGACGGGTCACAGATCTCTCACTTTGGATTTTTTCCTGTCAGCAACAGTTGGCTTGTCCTTTTCTCTTAATCTCTTCCTTTGCCCATGTTCTTTATAATGTGAAAGGCCAAGTTTTGAGGCTATTATGGGATGGTGACAGCTACAAATTATTAAACTTTATCATTGTGTCAGATTTATTATGGTTCTAAAATGGGGCCTTATAGAAAATATGATGGACTCTTTAGTTAATTAACAGCTCTTCAAGTTTACTTCATTCCCCCCATCTCCCACCAGTTTTATTAATTATAGCTAGAAATAGGATCATGAGAGATTGAGCTGTTTAGATTTTAAAAACACAAATCTATCCAACTTTAGTTCAGATGCTAATTTTTTTTTTTGGTCAGAGGCACTATATCAAGGTAACCGGTAGGCATAAAACTAGTCTGAAATTCCTGCTAGATTGCCCCCCTACCTCCCACCTGACTTTTATGTATAATTTGAGATCAGTGATATACCAAGTACGTTTACTACTTTTTTCCCATAATGAATCCAATAATTCCACTGAATGATTAAACCTACCAACCAAAGAAACTATTGCATGTAAAAACATGTATTTATTACAATCTCAGTGTAAGTAGAACCTTGATTTTCTTTAGTCGGCTACAGTAAGATTTCAGCAATGGTATATATAAATACTTGATTCCCTGCTGTCTACTAAGAGCCATGTATAATTGTACTGTAACAAAAATGAGCTTGTTGCCCCTTGGGTCTTTAATTAAAACAGAATTCAGCTTTGTGGCAAATTGTCTTATTACTTAAATAAATACGTTTTAAAGAGGAAAAAGCTGCAGCAAAGGCTTCCTCTCTCACCCATGACTAAACTGACTGTTCTATATAAATATGTGCAAAGTCCAGCGGTTGGTCTAAACATCGTGCTTTTTAGTTATTCATAGTTCTTTAAGGATCACTTGATCCTTAAAACTGTGGTATAGATGGTTTTACATATCAGATTAAGAAACTGAGGCTGAAGTTCAAGTCTGTAGAAAAAAAGAAACAGCCCTAAGTAAAGGACCTCTAAGATACTTTTAAATTAGTTTTTAAATCCTCTCTCACTCTCTCTAAACCTAGTCATAGTTTTATAAGGGGGGGCGGGGGCTTATGGTAGGAGTCAGGGGCCACATCTAAAACTTAGTCTTAGACAAGCTGCCACCTGATAACAGGCAAAAGTGGAAAAGTACATCACACCAGTCACCAGAAAGCAGAAGACCTTCCGAATGCCATTTGTTCTTATCTTTTCCATGGAGGAAACACAATACCACTATACATTTCAGTGTCTTCACAAAAACTTGCTACTCATCTAATCTTTCCAATACTTCTTGTAAGCTATGTGAAACAACTTGTGATCATATTTGCTAGATAAATGATCTCCTATCACTCAAATGATTCATCAGCATCCCAATCATGGAGGAAAAATTTACATTTCCCTTATTTCCTTATGACCATTAGCTAACATTTATATAGCACTTTTTGGTTTTTCAAAAGAGTTTTACATACACATCCATTCTTATTTGGTCCTCACAACAACCCTGTGAGGTAGGTGCTATTATTATCTTTGTGTTTTACAGATGAGGAGGAGACTGAGGTGCAGAAAAGTTAAGTGATCTGCCCAGAGGCACACTGAAAGTGTCAAGAAGGGGAATTTGAATACAAGGTCTTCATTCCAAGTCCAGTGTTCTTTCTTTCCACTACCATCACTATTTTCCATGTGCTATTTCTCTAGTATCCATTTCCTCATTCTTGCAGCATATGTATGTAACTTCTAGAAAAGTAGTAATTTTTAACAAAACTCGTTACCTAAAGAATGATGGAGAGCTTGTTATGAGGGTATTTAAAACCTACTAGGGCCCTAGAGTGGCCCACTAAATATTAGAAACCATGATTATTGCAAGTAAACTGTTAGAACAAACATGAAATAGTTTTGCTAAAGGTGTACCTATACTTAGTAGTTCAGAATTCTAGCCAATCATTTATTAACTGTTGAGTACCTAGATTTAATTAAGTAACTTAGAACATTATTTATGTTGGTTTTAATGTATTATCAGGTTACCAAAGGAAATATGAATGAGTAACTATGGTCCTCCTGCTAACTGTAACTGAAATTTTATGTCCTTTTCTAGTAACTTAAAGAAAAAAAAAATCAATGCAATCTACAATATAAGCCTGCTACTGAAGTCTTTAAGGAAAGTTTCAGCACTTCCTTAAAACAAAAGCTGGCTTTATTGACTTTAATGGCACAGTTATAAAAAGTTAACATATTTTTGTATATTCCAAAATAGGAAGGATTCTTTTTTACATCCTTAACATAATAAATAACAAATGCTGTGTACAGTTTATTTTGTATGTGTACAGAATTCTAAAAAAGGTATTCGATTATCAAGGTGTTCAGTAATCATTTCAAGATAAAAAACACTGCCAGGACCGAATGGCATGATTACAAAGAGGCAATATTTAAAAACAGCAAATGTATATGCTTTTAATAGCCCTCCCACCCTACCCCACGCAAGGTTGGTTTTTCACTTTATTTCTAAAACTCATCATCTATTGTCAAATCAAAATTTGTTCACACTAAAAAGCACCCAGATAAACGTTTATTGTACTAACCTCATGTTCTATTTATAAGGCAACTACCTTAAATGATTATTTGGGTTTTCTGGAATGAAAAATAGAGAAAATAATAATTTTTTTCTGTTGTAATGGGTTGAAAAACAATATAATTTCACTTAAAATCGACTAGAAACTCAAATTATGTGTTTTGGTTGCAAAAAATTGAATTTTTTCTTTTCTTTTTTTTCTTTTGCTAATTAACTACTGAGATATAAACACACCAAGGGAGAAGGGGAGAGAAATAATTATTCATTAATGAGCAAAGTTCTACTGTACGAATAGGTACAAGAAAATATTCACAAGATCTAAAATTCAGAAAGCCTCCATCACTAGCAAAATAAAGCACTTCTGGAGAGACGGAGGTGGAGAAAAATGCTTTGGGGTGAGGCTTATGCAACTTTTCAAGCAGAAAGTGCTGATAACTCTACATACAGGTTTTTTTAGCCTTTTGTTTAGATAATTTAAACTTAATTTTAATTCAGGTATAGTAGACACTATTTAAAAAAACATATCCACAAATAAAATCCTGGGAGTTTGTTTACAAAGTGCATTGCACAAATACAGCAAGATTTGCTAAATGGAATTCCATAACATGTGGCTTATGTTTCTAGTAAAACTGTTCAACCTTGACTGGAGCTGTTTAAAACAGGGAGTCTAAGTATTGCTACTTGTGGTCCTCAGCACAGCTATAAATCCCTCAAAAGTATAAGAATATGCTATTTTTAATATGTGAGCTGTGGAATGTGAGCTGTCAACATGTGACGAAACATAAATAATATGAATAAAATATTTGACCTGGCACCAATCAGTATTCCCAACCTAGGTTATTATCTTTTTGAATTGAAGTCTGTATGGTTTGCATGTCCTTCAACAACTGAAGGTTTCGTCGGCTCTTCTCCCCAGGTTTCCGATTGGCAGAAATCGAGTCCTTCTTAGAGGAGCTCCCAGTGACTCCAGAAGAGAGCCTGCAGCTGCTTTCTTGATCCTCCAAACATTTTTTGCTACTCTTCAGCTCTTTCATCTGTCTCTCCAGCTGTGAATTGGCCAAAAGGAAAAACAAAGATTAGCATTTTTTTTACTTTAACTACCTTTTTTCTTTACTTAAGAGCTCCCTCCTATCCCACCCCAAAATGGTATTATAAAACAATCCTGTGTCAATGATGGTACATTTCATTTTAGCCATACAACAAAAGGGTTTTCTAAATATTTGCTCTATCCCAGTGGTTCCCAAACTTTTTTTGGCCTACCTCCTCCTTTCAAGAAAAAATATTACTTAGCGCCCCTGGAAATTATGAAACTATTTATTGAACTCAGAATAGAATGTAATACAAAAAAAAGTGTGGCCATCACCGCCCCCTGGTGGGTGCTGCAGCGATCATCACTGCTCTATCCTTAGTAATTTCCTGTAGGATTAAGAGAAAATGTGGAAGAACTGCAGACATATGTATTTTAGAATAAAATCAATGCTAGTTACTAATTTATAACTTAAGAGTACGGTCAATTTTGATAATAACATAATGACCATTTTCTTTTTTAAAAATATATAATTTAAAAATCTCTCGAACTCTGATCTTTTAAAAATAGACACTGAGAGCAAAGGCCCTTCAAAGCTCAAGATCTTAAAAACCATGAAGTGTATGATACCTTCTGATTTGAGATTCACATTCTCCATCACTGTTGTATATAACAGTAATATAATAATGCCAAGATGGTCAGGGTCTACTTAATTGTACATATCCTGTAATAGTTAATGGGGAGGGTTTCAAAGGATGAAAATCCCACCCCACTCTTCATATTACATTCATGGAAGCTGAAAATAAGTGATGTGCATCCTCCTGATATCTGACTGATGACCAAGAGGCCTGCTTGTATAATGAGCATATCAACTGGAGAAATAAAGCCCAAATTCAAATCTTTAAGGCTCTTTCTTTTAGTATACAAATACTTCGATTGCTGAACATTAGCCATGGCTGTAAATTCAGACAGAAGGAGCTGAGTTAAGTCTAGATGCCTTGAAGACCAAAATTCTGGCTAATGATCACACTTAATTATTTTGGAAGCTGACAAAGGAGAAGATCAAGTTCTTGTTTACAATCCTATGGAGATGATGTCCTTTTCTCAAAATCTAGTATTCTAAGTGTTTAAAGGTAAAAATGTTTTAAAATATAATCATACATTAAAAATGTAAAAGTATATATACAATACTGATGCCATTAACACTTGCCTCAGAACAGGAAGGTGAATGAAAGCTGGGAGAAATGATAAAGTATGATATAATAAAGCAGTGAATTCTCAAAGTGGGTGCTTCCGCCCCCTGGTGGGGGCTGCAGCGATCCTAGGAAAGTGGTGATGGCCACAGGTGCAGCATTTATCTTTCCTATTAATTGCTATTAAAAAAAAAATTTCCAGGGGGCTAAGTAATATTTTTTCTGGAAAGGGGGCATTAGGCCAAAAAAGTTTGGGAACCACTGTGATAAAGGAAGATGAGGGAGAGAATTATGTAGTGGACTGCATTTATCACTGATGCACCAAGACTTGCAAAAGAATATAAAAGCTCCCATACAGTTTGGAAAAATAGTTGTCTTGATAAAATAACTCCTAATTGTCAAACCATAATTAAAGATATTATTTTCTAGGCTAATTTGTTTAACCCTTTAGAAATAGATAATTTCTAGGGTTTTATTTTTTTTTAGTGTGAAACAAGAACATTCAACTTAGAAGAGAGGAAGTTACTGTGTGAACATTTAAACTTAAATGCTCTTACATTTTAGGGCTGTACCTAGGGTGAAGTAATTCTAATCTCTAGGAACTTGTTCACTTCTTAAAAGACAACTACTACAACTATGTGTTCTTTGGTATCTCCAGTACACACTATACTCTTTCTTTTTTTTTTTTTTTCAAGATTTTTTGTTGTTGTTGTTTAAACCCTTAACTTCTGTGTATTGTCTCATAGGTGGAAGATTGGTAAGGGTGGGCAATGGGGGTCAAGTGACTTGCCCAGGGTCACACAGCTGGGAAGTGTCTGAGGCCAGATTTGAACCTAGGACCTCCCGTCTCTAGGCCTGACTCTCAATCCACTGAGCTACCCCAGCTGCCCCCAATACTCTTTCTTTTAAAGAAGATTCACAGAAGGCAGATGGGTGGCTCAGTAGATTGAGAGCCAGGCCTAGAGACAGGAGGTCTTGGGGTCAAATCTGGCCTTAGACACTTCCCAGCTGTGTGACCCTGAGCAAGTCACTTAACCCCCCCATTGCCCACCCTTACCACTCCTTCTGCCTTGGAACCAATACACAGAATTGATTCTAAGACAGAAGGTAAAGGTCTAAAAAAAAAAGATTCACAAAGTAATATCAGTAACTATGCTATCCTCATTGAAGCATAGCTGATATTTAATACATGTGTGTTTCTGGTTAAGAAACACATCTCCCACTGTTCACAATTTACAAAAGGCTTTACCTAAATCATGTATTAAAAATAAAGATATTTTTAAAGCAAGTTGAGTACAGGTAAATTGACTTACCCGGGCCTGATGTTTTCGAACTTTAGTGATCTGATTAGCTTTAGCTTCCATTCTTTCTACTAATTCCTCGAGTTCTTGCTCAAGGTCCTCTTTCAGTTCCTTAGTTGGTGTTTCCTGGATAAGTTTAGCCAGTTGCTGGTGGTCACTTTAAATGAAGAAAAATAGGAGCTAAATAAACTCTATTTTTTTGTGGTTATATATAAAATAATCACTTAACTATATATTCTTTTCCTCCACTGCTATATTTGCTGGTACCCTGTTATACCAATTGTCAGACTAGAAAATTTAAACATAAGCTTTTAAATGAAAAATATTTTTTAAAGGGAGGTTTTCTTTTTAAATGTGTAAAAAGCTTCTATTTATAAAGTAAAATTTCAAATTTACAAAATCTCATTCTATTTGATGAAATTAACTTTTCTCAACTAAACCAGTATCTTTGGAAATTTAAAGCAATAAAAAGTAATATTTAATAAACCAGAGAACATAGGTAGGGTACTACTATTATCTCCCATTTTACAGTTAACATCTACCTCCCTCAGTTTCCTTAAGTGACCTGGCTAGGGTCATGCAGGTAGTGTGTGTTTGGGGCCAAATTTGAATTCAGTCCTTCCTGATTATAGCCCAGGGGTTAGCAACCTTTTTGGCTGTGAGAGCCACAAACGCCACATTTTTAAAAATGTAATTTCATGAGAGCCGTACAGTGTTCACAGTGTGCGCTCCTGTAACAGTGCCTGAAAAAAAATTGACTTTATGGCTCCTGCAGAAAGAGCCATACGTTGCCGACCCCTGTGATAGACACAGTGCTCTCTAACCACTGTGCTGCTTAGCTACTTCATTTCTGGCAAGGATTTAATATATCCAAGATATACAGAGAAATAACATACATATTAAGAGCCACAAGCAAAGAATAAATAAGTCAAAGGATATGAAAAAATCCTCAGAGAACTGTAACCTATTAATAGAAAAGAATAAGTCAAAACAACCCTGAGATTTTACTTCTCCAGAAAATTTGCGAAATGGTACGATGAAAATAATCAGTGTTGGCAGAATTGTAGCAAATATGAAGACAGACAATACAGCCAATCTTGATAAGCAATTTGGAATTGTGCTAAAACTGACTAAAATAACCTACAACTCAGACATCCCTTCCCCCCCCACATCAATGACTAAAAAGAATGGTTCCATTCACACAAAAATATGTATATCATCACCTTTCACAATAGCAACGAAATCGGGAAAAAAGTAGATACCAAGAGTGAATGACTAAAAAAATAACCACAATTTGTAGTATATGAAATAATAGGATATACAAAGATCAAGGAAAATACATATGAACTAATACATAATGATTTGGTCAGAACTGGGAAAGCAATATACACAATGACCACCACCATAATGTAAATGTACAGAACAATGATAAAAGCAATAAAATGGAATTTTATGAAATAATTTAGAACTTCTTGGAACCTTATATCACTCCTCTCTTTTCAGAGTTAGAGCCCTATAAGTATTACAAATATTGTTAAGGCCAGACTGACTTGTACAGAACTGGTACTGCCATTCTTTTTCATTCTTTGTTAGGAGATATCTTTGTGGGCAAGAGAATGGGGAGGGACATACAGTGTTGCAAAGTCATTAATGCTTTAAAGTGCACAGAGACTTTTGGGACATCTTATATGTAAAAACAAAAAACAGATAAAAATAAAAACTTACAAACTCATCTGTCCAAATTCATCCTGTAATGTCTGTAAGACTTCAAAGAGCTCTTCATGACAGGTGGAGGAGGAAGAAGATGCTGATAACTTCCTGCCTCTACCATTTCGAGGCGGCCCTTGCTTTGCCAGGGGAACACTGTTGACCACACGGTTATTGCATAAAACTTTATTATGTTGCTTCATTAAATGTAAAACATGTTGTACATTGGCTACCACTGCATGGCTAGGGGTAGTAGACTTAAGGGAATAAAACAGAAAAAGTAAATATTAATTTTTATGAATACATACTCTTAAAAATTAAAAGATAGAAATCAATCCCCATTTGTATATTAGAATTTTTTTTCACCCACAAAGCACTAAATCTGATTCAAGGTTAACATGAAGATAAAAGTATCTGCTCTGCCTTCATCTCAGGATCATTGTGATGAACAAATAATAAAATAAGCAGCCAGCTGGGATGATGAGAAGCAAAGAGGAAGAATAAATAATGCACCTCAGATATTATCTATGTGATCCTGAACAATTTACTGCACCATTCAGCCTCAGTTTATCTATTAGTAAAAGCCCCTATCACAAATTTGTAAGTCTGATGAAATCATACTTAGAATGCACTTTGCATTCCGTAAAAGTACTAAATAAATTATTACCCATAATAATGCAGTGATGGATGTGTCTCTTCAACAAAGCCTCCCCTCTATGAACTTTCACTGGATCACTACTGACATATTACCAAAAAAGTAAAAAATCCAAGACTGTTTCAAAGGGGCAGGTGACTATCTACAGAAGTACTTTACGCCTTCTCTAGCAAAAGAAATATACTAGAAGCAGAAGAAAACTACTGCAGAGAAGAGCATATATGAAGAGGATCGGCTATTTAGCATAGGAAGGAACCTCTAACAGGCCATCTAATAAAACTCCCATCATCTACCAAAAGAAAACTGAGGCCTAGAGATGTTAAATGAAGCTAAGTATCTAAGGCAGGATTTGAATGTAGATCTTTCTGCCTCCAACTCCGGTTTCCTATTCATTATGCTTTACTTATTATAGGTCAGAGGTTCTTAATTAAATAAAACAAACAAAAAAACCCCTTTATCTTCTGTTTTAGAATCAATACTAAGTATTGCTTCCAGGGCAAAAGAGTGTAAGGGCTAGCCAATGAGGGTTAAGTGACTTACCCAGGTCACACAGTTAAGAAGTATCTGAGGCCACATTTGAACCCAGGACATCCCGTCTCTAGGTCTGGCTCTCAATTCATTACTCCCCCCCCCCCCCCCCCTCCTTAACTTTTTTTGCATCAGACTCTTTTGGCAGTGGACCTATGGACTGTGTTTCAAAGTAATGTTTGCAAATACGTAAAACAAAAAAAATAGGACTGCGAAAGAAACCAATTATCTTGGAAAAGTTATCAAAAATGTTTTATAACTTCTAATGAATTCTTAGCTTCAAAAAAGTACTAGCAGTTTAGCAAGGAGAGAAAAATTCCTTTTTTATCCAACTCACCTTTCCAGCAACAAAAGGCATGTCACCCAAGCACAATCTGTAATGTGGCTGTACATGAAAATGGTTCCTGGGAGATTTCTAGGTTTAAAAAAAAAAAGAGGCAAAACTCCAATTATCCATTTATCAACAATTTAGAGTTGACTTTGACTAACATTTTAATGAATAATCACTCTCTCAACAAGTATTGTATTCTATGATATATGTATGTATAACCCATATTGAATCACCTGCTAGTACCAGGAAGGGGACTGGAAGGGAGGGTGAGAAGGAGGGTGATAATTTTGATCATATAACTTAGGAAAACTTATGTGGAAATCTGTTATTACATGTAATTAGTAAAAATAAACAAATAAGAAAACCCTAATAAAAATAAGTATTGCATCTTAACTTTGGAAAACTACATAGAGAGAAGTCTTTGGTACCTACTCTAGAAGGGTTTATAATCTAGTTGTCACGGCAGGGAACAAAATTTAAAATTACAAAGAAACATCAATAAATACAAATTAATATAATGTTATCTTGAGTAAAAGGCTGTTGAGGAAATGAAAAGTAGCGAATGTAATTTAAAAAACTAAAAAAATTTAGACAACAGTTATAGCCAGGGATAGCTAATTAACCCCTATTTTGATATTTAAAACAGTAAGATTCTAAGAGAGGCTGCATAGTGTAATGGCCTTGGACCCAAGAATATCTTTGTTCAAGTCCCAACTCAGATATGCCTCTAGGCTATGTGACCTTAGACGAGACACAAAACTGCAGCAGAAGCAGAAGTTCCTGAGTTCCTGAAATCAGATGTTTGGTTTAAAACAAAACAAAAACTCATTCCCTTTCAAAACCAAAACTAAATGAAGGATATCATAAGTAGAGAATGTTACGTATTGGTCAGCAGAATGTGTTTCACATTTTTTTTTTTTTTTTGCTGAACTTTAAATATTTTATCTTTATTACAAAAACTAAAATGCCATCTACCTGGCAAGAAAGAATTCATAGTCTGAACACAGACTGAAATATTTCACTTTTTTGGTTTGAGATTGCTTCCACAAAAATGACAATCTGAAAAAATTTTTTTGATTCTATATGTAAAATCTTTATCAGACTGCTTACCATCTCAGGAAGGGAGTAGGGGAGAGAATTTTGAACTTAAATTTTTAAAGAAAATGAATGTTAAAAATTGTTTTTACATGTAATTGGAGAAAAATAAGATATAATTAAAATGCTAGTTTAGCAATAAGACAAGAAAAAAAATTTTAAGTACATAGAACAGGCAATAAGGAAACAAAACTATCATTCTTTGCAGATAAGATGGTATACTTAGAGAGAATTCTAGAGAACACCAAGATGAAATAAAGAACTTTAGTAAAGATGCAGGATATAAAATAAACATATAATAAAATCATTAGCATTTCTAAATATTACCAACAAAGTCCAGTGGCAACAAATAGAGAAACTCTATAAAATTACTATAGACTCTATATAAAATAACTTGGGAGTTATATACCTGCCAAAGTAAAACCCAAGAACAATATGAACACTATTACAAAACAATTCACACAGATAACAGCAGTGCTAAACAACTGGAGAAATATTAATTGTTCCTGGGTAGACTAAGATGTTCAGTTTAAAACAAAACAAAAACTCCTTACCTCCTTTTTCAAAACCAAACCAAACCAAACCAAGGAGGTACAAGATTATAAGTATAGAATGTGCATTTGTTGGCAGAATGTTATCAAACATTTGTTAGAGCTTTGATGACAGTAGCTAGAGGGTAGAAACATATTCAGTCCTCCCTCCCCTCCAATTCTCAGTGTGGGGTTACTGCCCTCTCCTTTGGGCAGGGAGACAAGGGAGGAGGAAGGAGGCTGTTGCTCTGGACTAGGCTGAAGGGGTGAATGGGTGGGAGTGCTGAGGGAAGCTGCTATTATACAACCCTCATATCTTGGGCTCCTTCCTCTTCCCTGAAACCTGAAATCTATCCCCAACTTAGGGAATAGGCAGGGTCAGACAGCAGGGCTCATGCAGCATGGAAAAGGGAGAGGGGGGGATGCAGCTTAGTCAGTTACTTCCCCATAAGCTTTGAAATTAGGTAAGGTCATGCTGGGGACACAGACAGGGCCAACAGTTTCAGCTGTAGTTTGAATATAAATATATGCACATTTATATACAGGGGGGGAGGATGGAAAGGATGCAGAGAAAGATGTTGATTATATAGAGCAGTGATTCCCAAAGTGGGCGCCACTGCCCCCGGGTGGGTGCTGTAGCAATCCAGGGGGACGGTGATGGTCACAGGTGCATTTGGGGGCGGTGAATAACTGTAAGGGGGCAGTTGATAGTATGTGACAGGAGGTGCTAAGTAATATTTTTTCTGGAAAGGGGGTGGTAGGCCAAAAAAGTTTGGGAACCACTGATGTAGAGGTTCACGGCAGCAAACAATAAAACAAAAATGATCATTCTACCTAAATTCATTTACTTATTATTCAGTGCCATGCCAATCAAACTACCAAAAATCATTTCATAGAGCTAGAAAAAATAGAACAAAATTCATCAGGAAGAACAAAAGGGGATTATTAATCTTAAGAATATTAAGGGGAGGGGCAGCTGGGTAGTTCAGTGGATTGAGAGCCAGGCCTAGAGACGGGAGGTCCTAGGTTCAAATCCGGCCTCAGACACTTCCCAGCTGTGTGACCCTGGGCAAGTCACTTGACCCCCCCCATTGCCTACCCTTACCACTCTTCCACCTATAAGTCAATACAAAGAAGTTAAGGGTTTAAAAATAAAATAAAAAAAAAGAATATTAAGGGGAGCTAAGTCAATTGTACAAAAATCAAGCCATTCCCCAGCTGATAAATGGTCAAAAGACATAAACAGGCAATTTTCAAACGATGAAATAAAAACTATCAATAAGCACATAAGAAAGTGTTCTAAATCTCTAATAATTAGAGAAATGCAAATCAAAACAACTCTGAGGTACCACCTCACACCTAGTATACTGGCCAATATGACAGCAAAGGAACATAATAAATGTTGGAGGGAATGTGGCAAAATTGGGACATTAAGGCATTGCTGGTGGAGTTGTGAATTGATCTAATCATTCTGGAAAGCAATTTGGAACTATGCACAAAGGGCTTTAAAAGACTGTCTGCTCTTTGATTCAGCCATAGCATTGTTGGGTTTGTACCCCAAAGAGATAATAAAGAAAAAGATTTGTACAAAAATATTCATAGCTGTGCTCTTTGTAGTGGCAAAAAATTGGAAAATGAGGGGATGCCTTTCGATTGGGGAATGGCTGAACAAATTGTGGTATCTGTTGGTGATGGAATACTATTGTGCTCAAAGGAATAATGAACTGGAGGAATTCCATGTGAACTGGAAAAACCTCCAGGAATGGATTCAGAGTGAAAGGAGCAGAACCAGGAGAAAATTATACACAAGAGGTTGATACACTGTGGTAAAATCAAATGTAATGGACTTCTGTACTAGCAGCAATGCAATGATCCAGGATAATTATATGACCTCGCTTGACTATCTTTTAAATTTACCGCTGGTGCCCATCCTCTTTCTCTTGTACGCCAGCCAGCTAACCAGGAAACCCAAGAGGCTTTCCCTAGGCCCCCCTCCGAATTTAAAGTGCCCCATACGTGGGGACGCTTGACGTCCCCACGCCTTAAACCAGAAACCAGAAACCCATTGGAATCACAGGAAATGTAGTCTCACAGTCCTCACGTGTCCATAGGAAATTTGTAACATACTTTTAAATGGCATTTCCCCAATTCCAAACATACACAATCCAGAGGAACTTAAAGAGAAAAAACGCTACTCATATCCAGAGAAAGAACTGTGGGAGCAGAAACACAGAAGAAAAATGACTGATCACATGGTTCAATGGGGATATGATTGGGTATGCTGACTTTAAAAAGATCATTCTATTGCAAATAATAATAATATGGAAATAGGTTTTGAACAATGATACATGTAAAACCCAGTGGAATTACTCATTAGCTCCAGGTAGGGGAAGGGATGGCGGGGGAGGGAAAGGACATGAATCAGGTACCATGGGAAAATACTCTAAATTAATTAAAAAAAAGAATATCAAGAGAATCAATGAAAAAAGTAAAGGGTAACAGTTCTGCAGTACCATATTTCAAATAAGTAATTGTGAAAATAATCTGGTACTAGCCAAGAAATAGTTATATATGAATGGAACAGATAAAGTACACAATACACAGTAAATGGCTCTAGTAATTTCGTGTTTCATAAACCCAAGATCTATCTGAGCTTTTGGGACAAGATCTCACTATTTGATAAAAATTCCTGGGAAAAGTGGCCCTTCCATCCTCTCTCACTATATACTAAGATAAAAGTCAAAATGACCATATAAAGGGTAATATAAAGGGTAATATGACAAGCAAATTGGGGCAATATGGAAAATTTTACCTGTTGAATTTATGGATAAGGGAAGAATTTATGACCTAATGAGATGAAGAGGATCAAGGGGAATAAAATGGTTAATTTTAATTACATGAAATTAAAAAGGTTTTGCACTAACAAATCAATACCACCAAGATTAAAAGGAAAGCAGGAAAACTGGGGAAATAATTTTATAGCATATATCTCTGACAAAGACTTTATTTCTCAAATATATAAGGAATTGAGTCAAATTTATAAGAACACAAGTCATTTTTCAATTGATAAGTGGTCAAAGGAAATGTTGAAAGAAACGATAAATGGAAGAGAAGCATGGAAAGATCTATCTGAACTGATGCAAAGTAAGGTAGTCAGAACCCAGAATAACATAAACAATGCTGATAATTCAAATGTAAAAAATTAAGTTGTTTTTTAAATTATCAAAGAACAAATCTGGTTCAAAGGAGGAAATGTGAAAAGACATCTCCAATTTCAAGTCTGTGCAGAGAAGGGAGGTCCACAAGTAATGCATACTGTAATTATTTTATTACTTTTATTTTATCTCTTCTTTTTCTTTAAAAAGTACTATTTGTTATATGGGATGGCTCTCTGAGAAGAATAAAACACTGGGGAAAAATTGTGGTGATGATAAAAAAAAAAAAAGATACATACATAAATAAAAACTTAAAAAAAAAAAAAGGAAAAATAAGGCCTCCAACATTACCTTGTCAGGCTGTTTTGTTTTCTTTTTCTTCATTCTTCTTGTATTGGCAGGATATGATGGTATCTTTTCTTCAAACAACTGTCTATTTGTTTCTATTCCAGTCTGTAACTGGGAAATATAAAAGGCCACAATTATTTTGGAAAGAAGTAGGAACTTCTTTCTACAAACTTGAGACTTGCCAACCCCAAATTAGAAAAGTCAACGACAATATCTGACAATGAAAAAGAATAATCCAGAATCCAGGCACTAAAATGGATCAAAGCCATAATTATGTTAATTTATAAACTTACACCAGTTAGACATGTTTAGCATCTTATTGCTAACTTGCCATTGTTGTTTTATTATCTACTTTTTTTTTCTTACTCTTTAGATCATGGATACTTCATCTCTGTTATTTCTAGTTGCAGTTCTTTTTATCAAACTGAGTCTTGAAATGAGCTACATTAACCCCAAACATGTGTTTGAACATTTTTTCTTCCTTATAAATGCAGAAAGAAATGTCTTCCTCTCTTTAAAATTCCACATAATTAAACTATGTACATAGCAAAATAGGTAATAGGAAAGAGGACAATTGGAGATGAGTAAGTTTAGAAATTTTCCAGTAGGGCTTTCCCAATATAATCTTTGACTTAGACCACTTTTATATTAAACCTACAGTCTTCAATTAATTTAGGATGTTGGTAAAATCATTGCTCAATTATAGCTAGATGATTACATTGGATGGGAAAATTCAAGGGTACTTAGTGACCTAGCATCAAAACAAGGGGTCCTTCATAAAAATGGGTTTAACTGAGCTATCAACATTTAAGTATAGCTCACAGCAAGAAAGGATTCTCAATTTCTGCAGAATGGAGGATGAGAGAAGGTGGCATATACATAGAATGGAGGGAACAGGTTTGGAATCAGGAAAACCTGCTTCAAGTCTTGCATGGACAAATAACTTAACTTCATTTTTTAAGGAAAATCCTCTAAGACAATGTAAATTATTGTCTGTGAAGAACTGCAATGACAAAATCTAAAAAAAAAAGTTAAGAAATCATCCTACTAGCTAGCAGGCAAATGCCACATTGTGGCATTACGCCTGTTAATCAATGAGTAAATATGCATTAAATGAAAACTGGTCTTCCTGTTTGAGAAGATAGTTTAGAAGAATGCTTTACTTTCTAGTTTATCAGAAAGGACAGAGTATTCACTCCATTTGTTAAGTTCCTATACTACGAATGTATGCAAGGTGCTGGGGATACATAAGTAAAAATAAAACAATGGTGGGAGTGGGAGAGAAGGATTTCCAGTAGTACAGAAAAAGATTCAAAAGAAAATTAAGGGAAAAAAATCTAAAGAGACTGAAGGAAAAAAGACATTAAGAAAGAGGATTAAAGGTGGAAGAATGGATTATGGGAAAGTCAAAGAGTATTCTGCCAAGAATAACCACTTAATGTCTGTTTAACTTAACTGAAGAGGGGCCTTTACGTAGCTAAGGCTATTTAACAAATACAAAGTTCTTCCCATTGAGAATGGGTTAGAACAATCAGAGGACAAAGCAGTCACTCTTTTTTCATGGGAGGATAAGAAGAGATCCTCACATATTACTTAGATTGAGAACATTCATTACTGGTCCAAGGAGGAACAAAGACCGTTCGTTGTGGCAGTTCAAAGGTAGCCAAGAAAGTCAAATGTTGGCTCAACAAGAGCAAGCATAAAGTATGCTGTCTTCCCTAGCTGTCATTTGAATGGTGAAAAATAATTCTCCTAAAACTTGATCATCTGGGGGCTACGATACTTTTTTACTCATGCAGAAAGTAATACTGCCACCACAAGGAACCTGAAAAGACTAATTATTAAAGACTAGGAATATTAAGACCAGAAACTGAATGCTTTATGGGCACAAGAGGTTAATTTATTCATTCACATTGTCTTTAAAGAATGTGGTATTGGAAATTTGGGGATCGTTGAACTAATTTTGAGGTCCCTGATCTAAACTTCCTGTGGACATTTAGGGCTTTCAAACTACATTTCCCAAGAGCCAATTGGTTTCCTCTCTTGTGTAATCATGTGGACAGGAAGCGTAATAATGTAGACAGAAGGATAAATAGTGAGAGGTTGGATTGGCACTTCCTCTTTTTTGTGATTTTGGAGCAGAGCCAGGACGGGGAAAGGAGGTAACAGGGCGCATCTTTTAAAATGACTCTCTCATTGCTTCTCGGCCTTTTGGCTAAGATCAAGTGTAGTAAAATGACTCTCAGCATGGCACCTAGCTTCATTTTTCTAATGGTTACCAATAAACCCTTAAAGACCCTAATATTTTAAAATCTGTCCTTCTAAATCCATTTTATTTCTTACAGGAAGGTATTTCATATTTGCTTGATCACATGGTTTAATGGGGATATGATTGGGGATGTAGACTCTAAACGATCACCCTAGTGCAAATATTAATAATATAGAAATAGGTCTTGATCAATGACACATGCAAAACCCAGTGGAATTTCTCATTGGCTGTTGGAGGGGGGTGGGAGGAGAGGAGGGAAAAGAACATGAATCATATAACCATGGGAAAATATCCTTAATTAATTAAATAAATTTAAATTTTAGAAAAAGAAGGTATTTCAAAACAGAAAGTAGGATAAAGAAAGTAAACTAGCCAAAAAGTTAGTGCTAGAATAAGAGCATGAAATTTCTGGACCATGATTTAAGACAAAAGATGCATTCCTGGCCAGGAATAGATTATGTCTGATGAGGTGAGGATACCATATCTGAAGACTAATATGATTAAGATGGCTTTAAAATGAAAATAGTCAAACATTCTTGAGATAGTGTTAGAACAAAAGAGTTTGTAAAGTGAAGCTGGGGGTTAAGAAAAGATCAGAGGGGATAGGACTATTGCTTGAAGCATATGAGATAAACTATACCTATTTTGCTTCCACTTTCACTATTCAAGAAGGATCTTCAGACTAGGAAGAACAGAATATAGTTAACAAAGAATCAAAACTCCAGAAAAGTGCTAAGTGCAGGTGTCTTAAAATTTCTGCATGAATTTAAAACCTAAATGTAATGAAAGAAGCTGTACACATAATTCTGAAAAACTGGAGAGAAATGAAGAATTCCTTAAGATTGAAAAACAAATGTGGGAATATTCAGAATAAAAGGATGATGAAAGGATCTAAATCATTGAAATCAACTGAATGACACAGGGGTTTGGCCTGCAAAAGAAAAGGCTTAGTAAGGACATGATAAATATCTTTAAGTACTTGAAGGACAGTGATGTGGAAGGATTGCTCTTGTTACATCTGGCTCTAGAAAACTAGTAGAATTAGAATTTAGAGTTGTGGGGGGCAGTTAGGTGGCTTAGTGGATTAAGAATCAGGCCCAGAGATGGGAGGCCCTGGGCTTTAATCTGGCCTCTGATACTTTCTAGCTGTGTGACCCTAGACAAGTCACTTAATCCCCATTGCCTAACTCTTACCACCCCCTTCTGCCTTGAAACTGTTATGATGATAATAACAGATAGTTTGGAGAAGCAGATAAATGTTTTCAGGGCCAAATAGAGCTTTAAGTTAAGAGCCAGAGATTGACAGGCTACAGTGAGGAAAGGAGGGGGTAAAACACTCCTGATTCTCAAACCCCTCCCCCTCTAACTGCTTCTGCTTCAGTTGGTAATGAAGACAGGAATGAGATTTTTCTGGTAAGTTTCTCTTATGGCTGAAACCCCAATAATGTTCCTTTTCATTAATTTATATTCCTCTCAGGTCAGTTAGAGGAGATATAACAGCTAGCTATCTAACTGATGAGGACAGAGGAGATCTTCTTTAAACTGGCAGCCAACAGGATTCAAACTAAATATACAGACTGAATTGTAAGTATCTTCCCAAATAACTATCAGGCACAGATTTGAAGGTAAAAAGTTATATTAGGAATTAACAAAGAAAATTAGAGAAGTCAATGAAGGTTTTAGGATAAAGGAAAGGTGACCCTGAACTGTTAAATTGATGCCCCTTCCCCCCTCCTCACTGGAGGGGAGGAAACATTTAACTAAAACTGGCTCTTTTGCTATAGATAAATATCTTACTCTCTAATCACTAAGTAATTATATAATTATATTAATGAAGAATAGTAATAACAAATAGGCTACCCCTATGAGTAGAAATCACTAGCTTATACTACAATGGCCACCTCAGGTGAAACCCCAAGTCAGCAGTGGCAAGCAGAGTATCTGCTCACCTCCACTCCCACCAAATAACTGTCCCTAACCCTTCTCAACTGCCCCTCACCCAACGTTCTCCAGGGGGGTCCCCTGGAATTCTGGGTGAGGCTCTCCCTGTACCTTTGCAGGGATTCCATGCTTTGCATCTGCACACAACAGAACCAATATACAGTATTGATTCCAAGACAGAAGTTAAGGGTTTAAAAAAAAAAAAAAAGTTACAGTTGTTCCTCTTCCATATTCATGATACCTGAAATTCTATCATCTGTGATCATACTGTTGTCAATGCCACCTCACCTTGCATCTCATCTCATCATGTTCTTCTTCTTCACAATGACCTCCAATCCCTCCATCTCTCAGTTCTTTCCAAGGCCATCGCCACTACATAGGTGAACCAGTTCCAATTCTACACTGTCTTCTTCTCTTGAGTTTATTGAAGAACTTGTCCTGCCCAATCTCCAGTCTTGGGTTGTTCCCTACCATCTACTTGCCTTTGCCCCTGCTCACATGCTTGCTGAACAAAATTAAGAAAATCACAAAACTGTTTTGCCTGAGTGAACTACAAATATGTATTTTATAATCTCAACTAGACCCTCAATCAGGCAAGGCAATCTTTTTACATCTCCCTAATCATTTCATTATTCCACTTTCCTCAGGGTTTTTTTCAAACCTTTTCATTCCTCCTTCAAACTTATTTTGTTTGTCCTTTGCCTCACACTCTCATCAGAGACCTTCATTCAAAATATGGACCACATTCACTGAAGCATCTTCATTTATCATCCTTATTTCACACTAGCTGGCTTCTGCTACCTTTTCTCCTCCTTCACAGATCTCAATTGATATACAAATGATCCCATTTTATTCTATCTTCTCCAGTAGACTGACCCATTATCATCCCCACTCTGTTATCTTGAATCTTTCTGTCTCCTGGTTATTTTCCTATTGCCTACAAAAATACACTCATGTCTGTCTTTCCAGTCCAAAATCCTCAACTAATTCAAATATTCCAATACCTATTATCCTGTATTTCTCTTCTCTTTTATGGCTAAACTTCCTGAGAAAACTGTCTACAATTAATGGCTCCCGTCTCCTTTCCTTTCTCTTCTTTACTCTCTAAAATCTTGTCTTTTACCTTCATTATTCACCAAAATTTCAGTGCAACTAACATTGCACTCTCTGAAATTACCAAAAAAATTTTAATGACCAAACTGAATAACCTTTTCTCAGGGCTCATCTAATCATTCTTTTCTTGATATTTCTTTCTGGTTTTCATGACACTACCTTCTTCTGTTTTTTATCCTACTATTTCATCCTCTTCTCAGTTTCCTTTGCTGGATATCTTCAGTTAGGTCACACCTATTAACCACAGATGTCCCCCCCCATGCATATTTCTTGGTCTCTCCTCTCTTCTCCCTTCTTTACTACTATTTCAGTTTGTGATTTCATCAGGTCCCATAGATTTAGTTTTCAACATTATATAAATATACCTCTTAGAGAACTTGAACTGACAGATGAGCATTTCCTTTCCTTTGGCTCCCTCTTTTAAAAAATTTGCCCATCACTGTCTTAGAGCCATTTATCCACCACTAAACCTCTTTCCTGACATCCATTCTCATATCTCTTACTGGCTACAGCATATCTCAAACTATGCTTAAACTCAGCATGTCTCCCAAACTGAACTCATCAACATCAAACTCCAGGATCATCCCTCTCCCTCTTTTTAAAAAGAACTTTCAGGATACCACCATCCTTCCAGTCATCCACTCACAAGCTAGGTGTCATTCATTGACTCTTCATTTACTCCTTATGTCCAAACAACAGCCAAATACTGTTTTTTCTTCTACCTTTAAAATCTGCAGAGTACTTTACATATATTATCTCATTTGATTCACCCAACAATTCTGAGATAGTTATTACATCAACTTTACAGATGAAGAAATAGGCTGACAGAGTCTATTGTGACTTGCCCAGGGCCACAGAGCCAATAAATGTTGGAGGCAAAATTCATGATCAGGGATTTCTGACTGTAGAACTAGCATAGCACTTTATCTACTATGAAACCTAACTACTCCCTAGATGCCTAAAAATTAAAAACATTTGATATTTATATAGTACTTCAAACCATGTTATCCCACTGGAACATCAAACATGGTGAGGATCAAAGAAGTGGATATGGGGGACTATCATAGTGAGTACATACCACATATAACTTGGCTACCTAGAAGAAATGAGTGACAATTTCCTGATTAAAAAACAAAGTTAGCACAGGGGACAAGATGTGACAATGATGGGGAACACTTCGACTATAAGGATATCTGTCGGAGTCTTCCCCTCTGCTAAAATCAGAATAGGTAATAAATTCTTAACACAGAATTCTACCCTTTGGAAAATAGAAGAAAGTATAAGAGAACTGCTGTTTTGAAACTGATTCTGACCAATAAAGTGAACTGATATGGTGAAATAATAAGAACCTTCAAGGTTCTATATATACATACATACATATATATATATATATATATATATATATATACACATACCGAGTATGTACTATATATACTACTTTGTCAATGAGAGATAATGGAAATGCAGGGAATAATATAACCTCTATCTAAGACCTTGGGAGAATCTATCTCAGAGTTCAAAGAAATAATAGGTAGGGAATCCATGGCCCCAAACTCTAAATATAAAGACTGCTGAAGAGGAATGGAAAGCTTTCAAAAAGGAAAGTCAAGTGACAAAGTAAAAAAATGATTCCAATAAAAAAAGTCTAATGAGACTAATATGGAACTATCAAAAAATACTTTATAGTGAAAAAGGAAGATTAAGAGTTGACAGTAAGAACAGGTACATGAGAATGAGTACATGAATGGCAGTCATATAAGTAATTTCAGGAAAGCCCCTATGAACCAAATAATGAATTCTAAAGAAAACAAAAGTACAGTTTAAAAAGACCCCTGGCTGGTGACCAGAGGAAGACTGAAGAAGAGAAAGGAGAAGGGATTAAGTACCTACTATGTCTAAGCACTACACTAAGTCTTTTACAAATATTAACTCATTTGAAAAGACTAGATTTCTGTTTGGGGTGGGTGAGAAGATAAATGGCTGAATCTTCTCTATATGTACAGTTACTAGCAATATTTTATGGTAATTTTTCTCCAATTACATGTAAAAATAATTTATGATCCAAATTCTGTCCTTTCCTCCTTTTTTAACTCTTCCCTCCTCAAGAAGGCAAGTAATTTGATATAGGTTATATATGTGCTATCATGCAACATATTTTCTATATTGTCATTGTGAAAGACGACACATAAAAAAAAGTCATGAAAGAAATAAAGTGAAAAATGGTATGTTTTAATCTACATTGATTTCCTCAGTTTTTTCTACAGTAGTGGATATCCTTTTTCATCATGAGTTGTTTAGGATCCCTGAAAAGCTAATAATAATTAAGTCATTCACAGTTAATCACCATATAATATTGCTGTTACTGTATACAATGTTCTCTTGGTTCTTGCTCACTTTGCATCAGTTAAATCTTTACAGGTTTTTTCTGAAATTGTTTTGCTTGCCATTTCCTTGGGCACAACAGTATTCTATTACAACCATATACCACAACTTGTTCAGCCATTCCCTAACTGATCAACATCTTCTCAAGTTTCCAATTTTTTGCCACCACAAAAAGAGCTGCTGGAAATATTTTTGTACAAATAGATCATTTTCCTTATCTTTGATGTCTTTGGGATACAGAACCAGTATAGTAGTAGTATTGCTGGGTCAAAAGGTATGCAGGTCCTTTTATAGTGAGGTTTCAAACTGCTCTCCAGAATGGCTGGATGAGTCTACAACTACATCTAGAATGTATTAGTATCCCAATTTCCCCACATCCTCTCCAACATTTATCATTTTTCTTTTTAGTGATATTAGCCAATCTGACAGGTGTGAGGTGCTCTATATATACTTGGTCTAAGTTGGATGCTTTTTCTGTCTTTGTTCAGTGCCATTATTTTAATGTCAGCTATAAGCACCTTAGTAAGTGTGGCTCCATTTACTTTAAAGGAGAAAAAGGTTCTCTATTAATTGATTTTGCAAATCTTTACCATTTTTCCTTCTTAATATAGTCCTCATTCCATTTTCATCCTTTTTATTTGACAATGGCAATTCTATGTTAAATATTATTTCTTCATCACTACTTTTTCAAGTACTGAGAAATTTCTTACTCTATCACCACCATCATCATATTTACTGTATTCAATGTAGGAAGGGAGACATGATTTTCTTTTTCTTCCCTTTTCCTTTCCTTTTTGATTTTCATGTGGGGAAGTATGAAGGTGTTTTGGACAATCAACAAGAACAATTCTAACCTTTTAGAACTGCAAAATAAAACTATTTGTTAAACTGTATCTCTAGATTTTTGGAAGTACAGGTTTGATAATGAATTTTGTCACAAAAACCTTTTCCCTAAGACTCCCTATAGCATAAGGCACTAAGGAAAACACTCAAAAAAGGATAATGCAGAACACCTCCTTAAGTTATTAAAGAGACAGCCAGGATTTGAGATGAACTTCAACAAACACACTCCGGTAGGTTTGTTGAAGATGGCAAATATTAAACAGAGGTAAGAGTGCAAAATGTGGATTTGATTATCTATCATGTTATCTACCTACCTAAAATAAGAATAAGATAAATAAGAATAAGATGCTAAGGCTTGATCCATTCATCAGAAAGGAAACAACTCTCAAATCAGAGCTGTAAACAAGACCTAAATATCAAACTTTAGACTAATTGCACACTCAGCATGCTATAAGAAAATGCCAGAGAAACAATTCTTTCTCTGGAGGTGGATAGAATTCTGTCATAAATCTTTAAAGATCATTCCAGATCATTGCATTGCTGAGAGTAGTCAAGTTGATCATCATACAATATTGCTGTTACTGTGTACAGTGTTCTTCCAATTTTGCTTTTTTTGCTCTTCATTAGTTCATGAAGATCTTTCCAGCTTTTTCTGAAATCATCTTCCTTATCATTTCTTATAGCACAACAGTATTCTATCATTAATATGTACCACAATTTGTTCAGCCATTTCCCAACTGATGGACAGTCCTTCAATTTCCAATTCTTTGCCATCATAAAAAAGAGCTGTTAAGAATATTTTTGTACAAGTAGGTTCTTTCCCCTTTATTATCTCCTTGTGATAAAGACCCAATAGTGGCATTACAGGATCAAAGAGTATGAAGTTTTATAGCCCTTTGAGCATAGTTCCAAATTGCCCTCCAAAATGGTTGATCAGTTCACGATTCCACCAATAATGCATTAGTGTCCTAGTTTTGCCACATTCCTTCCAACATTTATCACTTTCCTTCACTGTCATATTGGCCAATCTTATAGTGTGAGGAGGTACCTCAGAGTTGTTTTAATTTCTGACCATGTTAACTCTTTAATCTATATACTCCATATACTCCAGTGGCCCCCTATTACCTCCAGGGTCAAATATAAAATCCTCTGCATTTGAAACTCTTCACAACTTTCAGTCTTTCTATGCTTTATCCCATTTAAGTACGCTACAATTTAATACTCTGGTCTTATTTTTTCCTTGCACATTATACACTCCATAGCTTAAATATCTGTGCCTTTTCACTCAATGTCTCTCATACCTGGAATGCTCTCTCATTACCTCTGCCTCCTGGCTTCAAGATTCAGCTTAAATCCCTCCTTATGCAGGAGGCCTTTTATTGTTTCCAGATCCCAATGGTGGTTCCTAAAGGAGAAATTAAAAGGAAAAGAAAAGAACTGGACACTAAGGGTGTGCCCATCAATTAAAGAAGGGCTGAACAAATGTGATGTATAAAGGAATATTGTTGCCACGTAGGAAATGATGAAAAGATGTTTTCAGAGAATCTTGAGAACATTTGTATAAGTTGGTGCAAAGTCAAGAGAACATAACTAGGAGAATAATTTGTATTTTAACAACATAAGAAAAGCAACTTTGAAAGATTTAAGAACTCTGATCATAGCAATGATCAAGCATGAATCCAGATGATGATGAAGCATGTCATCCATCTCCTGATAAAGAGGTGCCATGTATAAGTGCAGAAAGACACATACATTTTCAGCATGACCCTTATCCTAGCTGGGTGGAACAATGAATACTGGGACTGGAATCAGGAAAACTTGAATTCAAACCTAGTCACAAGACTCTTTACTGTGTGATCCTGGGCAAGCCAATTAATCTCTGTTTTCCTTGTTTCCTCAGCTGTAGAAAGGTGATAACAACTGCCCCTACCCTCATAGGGCTGATATGTGAATACTCAATGAAATAATATTTGTAAAGCTTAGCTAGTGCCTGGGACATCACTTGTGCTCAATAAATGATTGTGTCCTCTCTTTCTGTAAAGATATGTTTTATTTGTTAAAAGGGTGTTTTTTCTTTTTGTGATGGAGAGGGACAGATGGGATATTTGTTTGGGGAAGAGAAAGGGGGGAAGTGATTAGTAATAGAAATGCTCTTCCAAAAAAGAAGACAAAATCATTTTATTGTAAGATTATAAAAAATGCATAGAAGAAACAGAAAGATGCATAGACAAGCAGGAATGCTTTGAAAGTAATGTGTTTAATTTATCATATACTTAAAAAGTAATTTGTGGTTTCATACATGATCTTCTTTTGTGTCCTATTATCCTTTGTATAGAGAAAAACTTTTCTTTTTGGGTTTCCAGTTGAAAATAAAAGTTTAAAAAAAATTTTTTTTTGTTTGTTTTTTTTTAAAGGGGGCTTTGATAGATTGTAGCTCTGACTGATTCAAGCCCTTTAAGGAACTCTGGCTAAATATGGTTGCTGATTTAGTCCAGTCTATAGACCCCTTGAGAGCTCAACACTACATTTGGGTGGAACCAAAGAAAACAGAAGATGGCAAGGAGTTGGGTGAAATGGATGGGCCAAAATCTTGGATGATAGCTTATGCTACCAGCTCTCTTTTGCCCAGAGGCTGACTTGGGCCATGTTAACAGTCTTGTCAGTTCATAATTTCAATAAAATTTTTATGGTCCTATAAAAAAGGGAAATCATATTTGAAGAGGTCAGACATCTGAGGATATCAAATCCAAGAGGCAGTTGGCCCAAGAGGACCATGAAAAAAATTTTTTTTAAACTTTAAAATGTGCTTGAAAAATATTACTGAAGAAGATTTTGGAATCTCAGCAACCCCAAGTATATAGAAAAATATTAGAGAGAAAAAGCTTGAAGGACTGGTTGGCTGGCATAATTTCCTCTAACAATGATTTTAAAAAGCCTAAAAAGTGATTAATTTTAATTAGTATATTTAAAGAAGCAAACCCTAAACAAGATTATATATATTTCAGCAAGAGCTATTTATAGGTAATCCTAGCAAGAATTAAAAATGAAGCTAGAAAATGGTTCTCCTTCCTATTACCCATCAATGTTAAAAACTGGTATTTTCCAAAGCAGTGTTTCAAGTATGGTCCTAAAGTATGTCTACCTTGTGTAATTAGAATCTGCTCCCCAGGACTCTAAATCCCAGTATCCCACTTTCATTCTCATGTTACATTTTGGAGATAAAGTTTTGTGTAGCTCCATCCCTCTCCCTCTCTCTTTCCCCCCTGATCACAACTGGGAAAACTGGCTTTACTCAGGCTTTTACTTTTGTCCTTTCATTTCTTTTACTTCAAGTGATTATTAACAAATCTTATAAGAAATAATACTTGGAGTTACTGGATATTAATTTAAATTTACAACCTCTTTGGTTGGTTAATTAATTTTTTAGATCAGTAGTTTTCTGAAATAATCATTCTTTATGGTCTAACTGGGCTAAGGAAGACCTGAATTTTGTACTCTGCCTCTAAACAACTTTTTGCCAATCCAGATTAGGCTAGTCTTACTATGTTAGAGTTCTAGCAATTATATGCAATGCCCCTACTATAGGAGATGATCATTCTAGTGTCTTCTACTTTTAGATTAACAAGTAAACATTTTCTTATTGAGCTATATGCATATATAATATGATTTTTAAACAAAGAATAGAATATACTTTTTAAAAAACAAGATACCTGGGCTGCTTTTTCCTGCATACGTTTCCTTTCCTGTTCTTCTTGACGGAGTTTTGACTCCAGTTCTTGCATTTTTTTCTAGTAATAATTACAAAAGGATTAATGATGAAACAAGGAATTGGATTCTCATTCCTATTACCCATCCATGCTAAAATGTTAAAACACAAAGGTGACACAGATGACCCATTGTTATTTAGTAGGATGTTTGTTTGTTATTTTTCTAGTAGCAGAGTGTGGGTTTGCCTTGATCTATCTATATACTCTTTGTCTATGATCAATGGCAAGAATCTGTAAGACAACTGGATATGGTTATGAAGGCAGCACATGTGACCAAGAATCAGGATATTTCTTTGTGTAAGAGTATGTATGTGGTCAATACCAGAACTTGGAGTTCTCAATAGTGTTATAAACAAAAATTAATCTTGGAGGCTTATTACTAGATTTATAAGCATTTATTAGTGAAGAGAAAGAAAGAGAGAAATAATAAGGTTTCTAGCTTTTCTAACTTAAGGTAAAAAATGTGGTTCCCCCATTCACACCACCCCTCTTGCCAGAGAGATCTAGAGATAAGAGAGTTCAGAGAAAAGCACCAGCCCCGAGTCAGGCATGGACACAAAAAAGATCGACTCCGCTTCCCAAGCTGGTTTTTCAAACCTCCCTCTTGGCCTCTCCCCCAGATCCTTTGATTGGCCAACAGCCTTCATATGTCATGTTGGTATCAGACACATGACTAATTCTTATGTTCATCTACTGGGTTACACAGGATTAAAGCTAGGACGGAGGTCCCTCCAGTTAACTTTACTTCACATCAATGGAATTAGCATTGATATTTGATATTGAAGGATCAGTTTACAATGCCTACCACCCCTGACAACACTGCATACTCCCAAAGCTTTAGACTACTGAAATCTGCCATTGGTTGTTAAATATCATGGGACTTGAACTGATATTTGAGTCTGATTCCGGATAAAGAGATCGCTAATAAGCCACTGATCAGTGCAAAGAAGCACAGGATCAAGGATGCCAACAACCTCTGTGGAGGTGGCGAATATTAATGCCAAGGCAGAGGACCTGTCTCAGGGGATTCAGGGAAACGACTATTCAGCAAGTCCTGAGGGTGGCCTTCCCTGTTTTCTGTCTTTATGATATGAGACTAAAATGTATCTCTATTTGACTTTAACTGTGACTTGCTATCTCTATGATTGATGTAGAAACGAGACCAAGGGATTGTATTTCCTTTTTGGTCAGACTCCTGTCCCTTCTTCTTTAGTATGGCAACTCTTTGTAGTCATGGCCAAGGGTGGGTAACAGCAATATTGCTTAATGTGTCCTACATGCTTGTAGGATATAAGCTACCTTGATGGTGAATCAAGGACTTGTTAAGATTTTAATTTATACTTGTATACATATATAATTTTAATGTATTTTTTAAATTTAATTTTCTCTCCTTGTTTTTGGGACAATTGATTCATATATTATTTAATGCTTTAAAAATAAATAAATAACCTAACCTATAATAGCTTAGCCATACATCTTATGTCAATTCTATTGTTGGTGTATATCCTGAGGTGAGGGGTGGGGATGGGGCTGGATTATGAAATTATCAAAAGGCCAAAGTCTAACAACTTTTCAAAGCAATTTTAGGAAAAGATAATTGCTAATACCCTGGACCAGGAAAGCAGTTCTTCTGGAGAAGATGCTAGAAGGATGCTTGTGTGTTATTTGGAATTTTGGGGGGTTCCATTTAGAGGTATTTTGGGGCTCATTTGAGCTTTAAATGACAAACTTCCTGTGGACACTTTGAAACTACATTTTCCATGATTCAATGGATTTCTGGTTTCTGACATGATGACATCAACCAACGGGAACCAACACAGAGCATGACTTAAAGTAGGGGTGGAGGTTGGGCTTGGCCTCTTTTGGTATGAGGCAGCCAGGTGGAGGGAAGAAAATGCCAGGAGTTTTGAAACAGCTTTTTATCAGGCGCGTGGTCTTATATATTTTACCAACATGGCCATGGTAATTAAAATATTACTTTTCCTCGTAATACCAGCCTTTATCATTTTTAAAAACAACACTTGCAGAAATCAAATACTACATTATGAAACTTGGAGAGAACTTTTGGATATAAATGAACTGGGGGTAGGGGTGTTGAGCCCTTCATTTATTCTGACTGTAAACACATGCCAAAAAGGGGAATACTTTCAACGGCTCTTTGTCAATGTACCTACCTATCAATCATTTACCCCCTTTCTTTAAATTGTTCAAATTATAGTAACCCCCCTCCATGAAACATACAATATCTTTTGTGCTCTTATGAACCCTAAAGAGAAAATCCTAAATGTATTAGACTCCATATGTGGAATGTTAATCTCCTAGAGAACCAAGAGTGAGGAGACTTAACACACTGGTCATGTTAAGAATATCAGAAATCAAGAGTGGGGGATTGTGTAAAGTAAAATTATCTAGGGAACCTCCACCCCAGCCTTAATCTCATGGACCTTAGTAATTGAACACAGGAATCAGACTCACCTGTTGGCATAGGCCTGGCGTAACAGTGTCATGGAAGCTAGACAGCATGATGTATGAAGGCCATTGGCCAATCGATGGATCTGGAAAGATCTGGAGGAGGGGCTTAGAGGGAGATTTGAAAAGCTAGCTTGGAAAGAGGGAGTTAATTGTTTTGCTTCCATACTTGTCTCTGGGCTGGCACTTTTCTCTGAGCTCTTATCTCTTGATCTCTGGCAAGTGGGATGGCAAGGTAGATGGCACAGCTAAAATGGGGGGTCAGATTTTTACCTTAAATTAGAAAGGCTGGAAATTTTTTTACTCTATTTCTTTCTCTTTACTAATAAATACTTATAAATCTAGTAACAATCCTCCAAGATTACTTTTTTATTTATAATAGTATCTATCATTGACAATGGGCAATAACCAAAAAACCCAGGAAAAACTTTATTCATTATTTTAAAAAAATATTAACTTTAAGTGAACTAAAAAAGGTTTCTCCCAATGACCTTAGAAACTAAATTTTAAAATTAGTGTTAAAAATTATTTTTAAATTTTCTTATTCGCCTGGTTACTTCCTTCAATTAATATAATTTATATCCCTTTGGCTGGAGAAGAATACTCAGTAATTCCATTTTGGAAACAAGGAAATTTTGTTCTAATGAGTATGAAGCTATTTGCTGACCTCTGCAAGAGCCTGCATGGCAGTGAGTTTGTTATATTCCTGCTCAAGCACATCCAGTTTTTCAAGTTGGTTCTCAACATGGATTTTACCCTGCTGCTGGTCTCTCTCTATTGAAACCTGGAAAAGAATGACAGAAAAACAAAATCATTTGAAAATATGGCCATAAAAAGACAGAAATAGATGCATGTCAATGTTTTATAAAAGTAAAATGCATGTTTATTTTCTCCCTGTTAGCAAAAAGTTAACAATATATTTCTAATCTGAAGATAATTTTAACTCTAGGTAAACAATCAATTAATAAGATGGAAACTGAGTTTCATTTAATGTACTATAGCACAACTGTGAATATCATTTTTATTGAAAACCTTTTCCATAGGGCAAGGTAATAATGTTTCTATGTCCTAACAGGTGTGCCAGAATAATCAGTGCAATGATGTATCTTAATTCAACAAAAAACGGTACAGAACACATGCTTTCAATAATTTCTCTCTATTATAAGTCATTTTAGTGACTTATAAATGATTATGTAAAGGGTTTTTTTTGCTTTTTTTCTTTATTTTTGCTTTTGTTTTGCTTATTTTTCTTTACATAATCATTTTTGAAAAAAATGTATATAACTTCTTTTTATGCCAGTTTTAGGATGGGAAAAAAGATTTTAAAAGACTGCTTCCAAAAGAGATGAGATTAATGCAACAAATATTTATTAAATCTCTTCTAGGAGATAAGCATTATGCTAAATATTTGGGATACAAATAGAAGGTTTAATAGTTACTGCCTCAAGAAGCTTATATTCTATTGGAAAAAAACCGATGTGTTTATAAGGTCAGGAATGCACGAAACACACAAAATAAATATGTAATTTGTAATTTGGAAAAGGAAGGATGCAAACAATTGGGGGAATTAGGAAACGCTATCAAGGTGGCACTTGAATTGAACCTTGAAGAGAGGAGAGAGAATAATTCTGTTTTTAGTTAGCTGCTAGGTGATAAGTAAAATAGGGATGTTGAAAAATGATCCTAAGCTGGGGTTTGTTAGAATCATACTCAAAAATGTACTGAATGTTTCCATCTCATATAAACCGGTGTTTTTTAAAATGTAACTTGACAGTCAGTGTGGCATAATGGATAGAACTTTATATTTGGAGTCAGGAGACTTAAATTTCAGCTCTACTTATCTTGATAAGGGATTTCACTTTTCTAGGCCTGTTTTCTATTTGTAAAATGATGTAATAGATCCTAAAGAACCTTCCCCTTTAAAACTGTGTAATAATTCAAATTGGATGACTTATTAAATATACTAAAACAATATTCTATCTTTAAAAAAAAATTTTACCTGCCATCTTAGAATCAATATTTATTGGTTCCAAGGCAGAAGAGTGTTAATGGCTGGGCACCTAGTATTATGTGATTTGTACAGGGTCATACAGCTAGTTAAGTGTCTGAGCTCATATTTGAACCCAAGACTTCCCATCTCTAGGCTTGCCTTTTAATCCATGGAGCTACCTAGCTGCCCCCTAATATTTTGTCTTTTAAGTTGAAATACTTTTAAGACTTTTCTACAGTAGTGGTCAAGGAGACAGAGCCAAGATGGCAGTTTAGGAGCACCAAAAGTCCAAGTTCTCTCCAACAACCCTTCCACACCCATCATTAAAATGTTCAAAGAAAACAGAAAGCCAAACCCAAGAAGAGTTATTGGATTCTTTCTTGAACACAACTTGAAAGGGTAGGCACAGAGAGTGTCTAATTCATGGGACAAAGGAGAGATGGGCTGGCTAGTCACTCTCCCCACCTACTAGGCTGAGACCTGTGAAAAGACTGGGCTTGTTGGTGTGAGCTCTGGGCAGAAACTGAAGCCATAAGGAAATGCTTCCGATCCACCACATGAGGTGAAGGGTTCTGACAATGGTCAGTAGGCTACAGGAAGGATTTGCCCCAGGGCAGGCTAGCTCAGTGGGTTAGCTCAATCAGTTGAATCCAGTATGTCAGCAGAGGATTGAGAAAAGAGAAGATTCAACCTTCAGGACACAGCAGTTCGAACACTCTAGTTTGGTAAATCAACAGAGGGAGAAGGAAATTTTTTTTTAAAAAGTAAATAAAAAGAGTAAAGAAGAGGAAAAAAGGAAACTAACAATTGAAAGCTTCTGTGGGGGTAAGGACCAAAGAATAGAAATAATGAAGGAGGAATAGATCCAAGGAACATCAAAAAAAATTTGAAAAAAATAACTCCACCCCCCCCCCCCAAATGCCCCAGAGAATTGGATGCAGGCTCTGGAAGAGCTCAAAAAGGAATTTAAAAATCAAATAAGATGGGTTGGAGAAAAATGGCCAAAGGAAAATAGTAACCTAAAAAGGAAAATAGATCACCTGGAAACAGAGGCAAAGGCATTGAAAATCAGGATTGACCTGCTAGAAAATGAGGCAAAAATACTGAAGAGAAGAATGACTTGAAAAGAAAAATGGACCAAAAGGAAAAGGAGAATCAAAAAGTTGTGAAAGAAATTCAGTCTTTAAAAATTAGAAGCATGAATGGGTAAATCTTTTATAAAAATATAAATTGCCTAGGTTAATACCAGATGGATTCACAAGTGAATTCTATTAGACATTTAAAGAAGAACTAATCCCAATACTATACAAACTATTTGACAAAATAAGTAAAGAAGGAATCTTACCAAATTCTTTTTATGACACAAATATGGTACTGATTACCAAGCCAGGAAGACCAAAACAGAAAAAGAAAACTACAGATCAATCTCCTTAATGAACATAGATACAGCAGTGGTATCAAATATACAGTCTATAGCCTGAATGTGGTCTGTTTTCCAAACCAGATAAAAACGAAACTGGGACATACCTAATAAGTAAAAATACAATAAAATATAAAGACATTACCTAGTAAAACTAAATCAACATGCGACATATCAAGATTCTTATTTCCAGTTTATTGGCTACTTGAAATTTCATACCATTGCTCTACAGCCATTAGAATAGCTGTTGCTTTACTAATCTTCCTAAAATATTGGGTTAAAAAACAAAATCGTTTCATTGTTCAAGAACCTTTCAGTGGTACTCTACATCACTCAATAAATTAAATCCAAACTCCTAGAACTAAGATTAAATCTATTACTCTTGCTGTTTCAACTTAATTTCTCACTATTCTCTAGAATGAGCCTCTAATCCAGCTGAGATGGTCTCAACCTACATATATTGCCTTATTCCTACCATTTAAGAATTTGATTTTGCCCCTTTCTCTTGGAATACCTTCCCACTGTAGGTGCAAGTCCAACAATTTTCAAAAGTGGAATCATAAAATATTATCAACCACAATGAAAAATGTTCCAAATCACTAATAAGAGAATTATAAATTTAAACAATTTTGGGGTTCACCCTTATACTCATCAGATAAACAAAAATGGCAAAAAAAAAATGAAAATGGCATTTGTTGGAGGAAATGTGGGGAGAACAAAGACAATGAATCTTGGAAGATCTGTGGTTTTGCTAAACATTCTGGAAATAACCTGAAGTTATAATCCAAAAGTCATTGTGTATAACTTCTGACACTTACTATTATAATTGCTACTGCTGTTGCTACTATTATTACAATTATATTCCCAAAAGAGGTCAAAGAGAGAGGTAAAAGGTCCATATGCACAAAAATATTTATAGAAACATATTTTGGGGAAACTGGAACTAAGAAGTAGAAAGAGAACAAGCACTTTTGCCTTAGCTCCTTCACATCCTTCCCTAAGAATGATGGATAAAGAATGTCAGACTCAATTTTGATCAGTAAAGTCAAGGAAAAAGTGGGTCATTTTTCCAGCATAGGGAAGCTAAGGAAAGAAAAGAAAAAGCCTGCAAATGCTGGGGTTGGGGCTGGCTAGGAGTGCAGTGAGGAAGAAACAATAGCAATAAGAAGTAGCAGATAGTAGTAGGAACAGCAATAATAATGAGGAGCAGCCTAGCTTCCAAGGAAGATAAGTGGACTGAAAACTTGGGTAAAAAAGATTACCAAAAGGCTCTACACTAGCACCATACACAGGAACACTTGCCATCTGTCAACTTTGTTGCCCATTATATTCAGTTCCAGGTCACAATTCCAAGGTAGGAAAGGAGTGACTGTGGTTTCAAGGGATCTACCTGTAAGGAGAGCAAGGAACAAGTTCCAAAACTACAGCTGTGTGGTTTTGAAATCAAGAAGAGAGTAAGTACAGTGTAAATAGAATTAGCTCTAGCCCATTCATAGTCAAACTCTACTTACCCTAGGCATAGAGATGATGTCATCCCCACCTCTCTTAGTGGGGAGGGGAGACCAGTTATCCCCACGTGACCATAGCGACTGCCATTTGTCCACTTACTTCTTGGGCCTACCTTGGCGTTTCCAAACTCTATCTTTAAGTAGGCTCCAGCCTATCTGATTGGTAGGCCTTGTGGCTTGTAGCCTCATTTATTTAGCCTTCTAACCTTCTCTCTCCATCCAGGCCTCTGCAGGCCTAGACTAGCCTTCACCCTCCCTCTCTCTATTTCCCTACCTTTTACTTTCCTAATTGTAAATAAACTACCTTAAACTGGATCCTGACTTGGGTCTATTTTAATTACAGAATCAATCTGAATTGTCCTGGCGGCCACACTTTAATTATATATCTATAAATACCTTAAATCTCCCTCTTACAGTACCCAGTTCTAACCTTCACCATGCATATAAATGTATAGTGGAATAAATCTGAGCAGGAGACCAAAACCAAGGTGGAGACAATAGTTCAGTAACTCTGATTATGCAAAACTTCCCAGGGTGCTAACTGTATCTAGCAGCAGTTCATGGAAACTCAATTACACACATGTCAATAAACCCAAACTAGTCAGGAATTTTTTGACCAGGAGGAAAATGAAGAGACCTTTTCCTGAATTACCACTTTGGAAGCCAGGACCCAGAATGAGCTATGAAAGCAGCAGAAGGACATAAAAGATATTCTGTTCAGGTCATTCATTCTCAAAATAGGTGGGCAGAGGCTAACATTAACATAAAGTCCAAAGTCAAAAAGTAGGCTAGGGAGCAAACAAAAAGGGAACCTGACCATAAAAAATCTACTGTAGTGACAAAGAAGATCAAGAAACACAGAAGACAACAATGTGAAAACAACTACAACCAAAGCCTAAAACAAACCTTAAAGGAAAATGTTTTATGTAACAAAAAATTAGAAATAAAATGAATACCCATCAAATAGAGAATGGCTAAAGAAAATTATTTTAGTATAGGAATTTAATGAAGTTACTGTGCAGTATACAAGAAATTATGAAAGAAATGTATCCACAAAAACCTAGTAGGATTTCTATGAATTGCTGATATAAAGTGAAGTAGGCAGAAAAATAATGTAAAGGAAAACAACTGTGGTGATCAAGGCAATGAGTCAAGAAGGTTAAAAAGGAAAAGATGCCTCCTACCTCTTGGCAGAAAAAAGGAGGACTAGAAGTTCAGAATGAAAAGTATATTTTCAGACATGGACAAGTTGTGAATCTGTTTTGATTAATTGTCCTTATTTGTTACAAGGGGAGGCTTATA
This sequence comes from Gracilinanus agilis, assembly GCF_016433145.1. Classification (NCBI taxonomy): domain Eukaryota; kingdom Metazoa; phylum Chordata; class Mammalia; order Didelphimorphia; family Didelphidae; genus Gracilinanus; species Gracilinanus agilis. The sequence goes on along the minus strand of NC_058132.1, from coordinate 173,702,589 downwards.
TAAGGAGAGTTGTGAGGAAGAGTGAATGGGAGGGTGAAAGGAAGGAAGAAAGGAAGAAAAGAATAAAGAAAGAGGGAAAGGAAAGAGGAAGGAAAATAGGGAGAGATGAAGGAAAACAAAGGGGGAAAAAATTAAGAGCACTAAAATTTTAAAACATTTAAAAATATGAAGAAATGTAACTATCTGGGGCTGGCTAAAAGTTGTCAATGGTATCAGAAAAGACTAAAAAAGAAGGATTAGTAATAATGGATCTCAATAAATCAAAATTTCATTAAGCCAGAAAATACAAATTATTCAGTAAAGAACTCTAGTTGATTTAAAAAAAAAAAACTGGAAAAACTGGGGAAAAGTATGGCAGAAATTAGGCTTAAAATAACTATATTCTATATAAGCAGATATAAAATCTTAATATTAAAGATCCTATTTTAAAAAATGAATAGAAGAGAAGTAGATCACATACCTTTCAAAGCTTGGGTATGAGATATATTCTTTCTCAAATAAGGGATAGAGGCAATTACAGAAGACACAATGGATAACTGAAAATGTAAAACTTCTGCACACATAGAAAAATTAATGTACCTAGGGCAAGAAAGGAAGAAGCAGAATGGGGGAAATCTTTCTATAAAAGTTTCTCTGGTAAAGGTTTGGTATCCAAGATATATAAAGAATTAAACATCCATCCATCCATCCATCCATCCATCCATCCATCCATCCATCCATCCATCCATCCATCTATCCATCCCCAAGTCATTCCTCAACAGATAATTGGCAAAAGGATATGAATGAACAGTTCTCAAAAGAAGAATTGCAAACTATTAAAAATAGTAAGGATGTTACAATTCACTAATAATAAAAGGGCAATTAATCAATAAACATTTATTAAGTACCTATTTTGGGTTAGGGACAGTGTTAAGCATTAGGGATACAAAGAGTTAAAAGACAATCCCTGCCCTAAAGCTTCTTATAATCTCTAATGGGAGAGATAACATTCAAATATAAATCAAGCAAATAAAGTCGGTTTCAGCATTCTTGCATTTAACTTTCATGACTTCAAGCATTTGTGTTTTTATCAGTAACCTCATTTTCACTTTTGTACTGGCAACTACACACATTCCCAGGTATGTGCAGCAGAGAAAAAAAAACGAGGTGTAATGGGGCAAGTTTTTATCTGCAAAAAGGAGGAAAGTGTTCTTAAGTATTTGTGAATCTGTTCCAGAAAGTGCTAAAATAACCTCTGAAGTGCAGGATGATGGAATTGAAAAAAATGGAAAAGCAGCTAACCCTGGCACTTCCCTAATGAGCCTATGCTGCCAGGCTCCCAGCAGTCAGAGATCCATACCTAGTCGGGCTATTCCACCCTGGGTAGGAACCCCAAAGCTTAGATTGGGTTCAGGACTATAGTTTAACCACAGAGTCAAAAGGGGTAGTAGAGATGGCAGGTTGCCTTTCCCCTCTTGGGGTTCTTCTGACATCTGACCTTTCCCATCCTGTCTGGTGTTTCTGCCTCTCTTCTCCTGCCTTTTATGGGTTATTTTATGTTTAACTGCATTAGGAAAAGTGCATTTTAGTGGTTTGCAATGTCCAAAATCTAGTAGTTATCTGCACAGAAAAGATAACTGAATCTATGGGAGCTGAAGTAATCACCAAATGAGAGGGTAAAGAAAGAGAAGAGGGTCCAAGACAGTGCCCATGGGATATACCTAGTCAGAGGTATGATGTTGATGAATCAACAAAGGAGCAGTATCACAAAATCCAGAGGGAGAGAGAGAACATAGGTGGAAAGTATCCAAAAAGGAAGATTATCTAGGTCAGAAGTATAAATGCTGAATGCTGAATGAGGCCCACAACATTCCTGAGTGTAGCTTGAAACAGATTAAAATGTACTTGGATAATATTTAACAAAATTAATGAAAAATCAATAAAATATACAGTTTCATTTTAAAACTTTGTCAATATGAAGCCTACAGGGATACTTATATACAAGTTCAGTGGCTGGTTGTTTCTAAGTTTGACCACTGATCTCGTTGGTCAACATTATTAAACACTGCAAATAGATCAAAGAGGATGAGGCCTGAGAAAAGACTATCACAGCAGGTAACTAAGACATTACTGGGAAATTTGGAGAGAGGGGTTTGAGTTGAGCAGTCAAGTAAGAAATCATAAAAAGATTGAGAAAAAAGTGAGAGGGAAAGGTAATGAATATCAATAGCTTTGATTTTTTAAATGAAAGAGATACTTAGTACAGTCTGGTGAGCTTCGTATGCATGCATATGCGTGTGACTGTGTGTGGGGAGACATGGATGTTTTAGAGACAGTAGAGAAAGAAATAAGAGATAGAGAAAAGTCTTAAGATTGAAATTGGGGGGGGGATAATTATGAGACATTCTGCTGAAGAATTTGGGAAGAACAAAGTAAATTGCAAAGCCACACAATCTTTGAACAACCTGAAAACAATCTTGTTCTAAAGAAATGGCCACTCATTAATTTCAAATGTCTCTGTCCTTTTGCTCAAGCCATTCCATTTACTTAAAACAACTTTTCTTTCCCATCCCACACATCTTGATCTGACTACTCAAATATTGTTAATTTTTCAAGGTCAAGTTCAATTTCCTCTTCTCTCTTATTATTCCTATCAAAAAGAGTCCCCTGCCTCTTCAAAATCCTTAGTTTTATCATATCTTATCATTAAAAATATCTATTATTTATTATAAGTGTTCATTTACCACATTTTATATATTTACAGATGCCTTAGTCTCTTACCAGCCATATTATAATATGAAGAGTGGAAACCACTTCTCTGTATATTCCTTAGTGTTTGAGTATTGAAAGTGCTTAATAAATATTTGTTATTTATGATTGAATAAAAAAATCAAAACCTTAATCTATACATTCTGAACACATTTTTACAGATAAGTTAACCCATTATAACTAGACATTTTCAATAACTAAAAAATCCTGGAATAATAACAAACAAATGTCATAATTAAAAGGTGAGAAGTTAAAAAAAAACTTTTTAATCTGACTTTCATAATACATTGGATAAAGGTAAAATTTCTTTGTCAAGCATTCAAAGTCCTTTATAATCTGGTCCTAATCTATTTTCCCTCTGGACCCCAAACTGAACATACCATCATTTCAATCAGAATAGTTTTCTACTGTTCCTATAATATGCCATACTCAATTCTGCCTTTGTACCTTTTGTTCCCTACAATAAGTTGTCTCCATCTGCTATTCACTAATTTATACCCAAGTTCCACAAAACTTTATACATCATTCTAGTCCATGTAGATCCCCCTCTCTCCTTCTAATGAGATGTCCTGAGAAGAGTGACATTCTTAAATCCTATGTGAGTTCTTACTCATTACTTGCTCATAACTTAAAAAATAGAACAAAACCTTACTTTCTGTCTTGTAGCAATTCTTAAGACAGAAAAGCAAGGGCTAGGCAAACAGGGTTAAATGACTTGCCTGGGTCACACAGCTAAGGAAGTGTCTGAGGCTGGATTTGAAACCAGATCCTTCCAATTTCAGGCCTAATGCTCTATCCTCTGTGCCACCTAGCTGCCTCACTTACTTGTAACTTTTAAAAAGAATTTATTAAGGTCCTACTGTGACAGTCCCCATGCAAAGAGCTAGGGAAAGTCTTCAAAACACTTGGCAATGTGCTGTTTTCCCATAGCAGGCACTAAAATATTTCTTAATGATATGAAAACAAAAAGTAAGACTTCTCTTCAAGGTTCTCATTCATTTTACTGCTACTATACAAAAGAAAGCATGAACTCGATAAAAAAAAAGTAAAATTAATACTCATCAAAGAAAAAATAAAGTAGTGTCAATTACAGCTTAACATCTGTATTTATGTAGATTAGCTCCATGGCTATTACCTGTTTTTCCAAGACAGTTGTCCTCTCATTTTTGGCATGCTTTATCATGTCTCTCATGTATTCCAACTGTTTTTCTAAAAGATTGCATTTACTTTCTGCAGCTAACAACTGGGACGTCAATTCTAAAAAGAACAGAAGAAAACTTGTATTAGCCTACTTGTCTTGATAGAATTTAAGTATTAGTAATGAAAGTAATGAAAGCTCCTACCATCCTAAATACTAAGAAGATCCCCCAAACCACTAGAAACCTACTTCTATATTACTGTAGGTCATCAGTTTTACTCTTAATTAATTCTACATTGCAATAAAGTGGCAAAACCTTTACAATGGAATCTTAGCATCCTATGTACTTGATAAACTATACCTGATTCATTATAATTTCAGAATACTTATAAAATCAGAGCACCAGTAACTTTCTAAAGTTCTAGAGGATTTTATTAAGGTCTTTAAACAAGTCCTTGAAAGAACTTTCCATTAGGTTCTATGATACTTCATCACTCTCTTCATAGTTAAATGTAGAAAAAAATAAAGTGGAAGAAGTAGGAAAAGGAAGGTTTTTATTGATGAATTGAAAAGGGTCTCTTCTCCAGGAAGCTCTCCCTTCCGCTCTGCTGCTCCCCAGCTCCAAGTCCCCTTCAAAGTTTATTCCTTGGCATGGGTATGATCCTTTTAGAGACCAATCCCACACCAGGAAGTAGGGGGGGAGGAAACCCTGGGGCATGCTGGAGAATGTAGTTCCAGCATGCAGTCTTTTTTCTTTACAAAACCCACATAAACAAACCTTGATTGTGTCTTGACTCTTCATTCCTTGAGTTCTCCCTTTCCTGTATTTGTTCATCCAGAACTTTCTTGTATTCACTTGTTTCTTTAGACAAAGTTTTCACACTTTCTTCTGCTTGAATCCGTTCGAGCTCTAAACGTCGAATCTTTTCTTGAAGATTCTTCAGTGCAGAAAATATGGCTGTCAAATTAAAACACTTTGCCATTAGAAGACATGGATACATACCAGAGATGTGTCCATTCCCTCTGAGAAATAAACTCTAAGAAGTATTGTTGATGTGTGTTTATATTCTGTGAGTTCAGTGATCTCTCAGCATTACTTTCTTTTTATCCCTTATCTTCTATTTTAAATATCAAGCTAGGAAGAGTGGTAAAGGTTGGGCAATTGGGGTTAAATGACTTGCCCAGGGTCACAGCTAGGAAATATGCAAGACCAAATTTGAACCCAGGACCACTCACCTTCAGGAGTAGCTCTCTATTCATGACCTAGCTGCCCCTCTTGGCATTAATGTTAATTTTTATATATCAAATGTCACACATTAACTACCATCAGTGCTTAGGGTCACACAATGAACACTAACCATTATCAAAACAACACCAAACAAAACAAAAAATACAAACATTTAAAAAGGAAGTAGTTATTGATTGATGCTGTACTAGACATTCTTATACAGAATTTCAGCAAAGGAACTGAAAATTGTTTTTTAATTTATTCAGTCTTTTTTCTTTTTTAATTAAGTTTTCCTCCCAATTACCAGTTGAAATATTTTTTGGCAACTGTATTCTTATCTTCAGACATTTAGAGATTGAGATTCTCTTCCTCCTTCCTTCCCTGAAGCACTAAATAATCTGATATAGATTATTACCAGTGCTTTCATGCAATACACATTTTTATATTCTCCATGTCATGACTGAAGACATATCATATAAAAATTTCATGAAGGAAATAAAGTGGATGACCTGCTTTGATCCGCAATCAGATTCCAACAGTTCCTTCTTTGGCTATGGATAGCATGTTGTTTTGTTTTGAATTTTAAGTCTTGATGGGAGTTATCTTGGAACTTTGCTTTGCTGATAAGAGTTTAGTTTCACAATTGACCATCATTCAATATTTCCGTTACTGTATACACGGTTCTCCTAGTTCTGCTCATTTCTTTCTGCATCAGTTCACATAAGTCTTTCCAGGTACTTCTGAACTCATCCTTGTCATCATTTCTTATGTCACAATAGTTTTCCATTACAACCATAAACTACAGCTTGTTCAGCAATTCCTTAATTGATGGACATCTCTCCTCAGTTTCCAATTCTTTGCCACTATACAAAAAGACCTGCTAAAAATATTTTTGTACAAATAAGTCCTTTTCTCCTACCTCTGATCTCTTTGAATTACAGACATAGCAGTAGTATTGCTGGGCCAAAGGGTATGCAGTTTCTTGGCCCTTTGGGTGTGAATCCGTATTTCTCTGCAGAATGGTTATAATAGGTTCACAGTTCCACAAACAGTGCATTAGTGCTCCAATTTCCTCATCGCACATCTCCTCCAACATTTATCATGTCTGTTTTTGGTCATATTAGCAACTCTAATAGGTATGAGGTGGTATATCAAAGTTGTTTTAATTTGTATTTCGCTAATCAATAGTGATGTGGAGTATTTTCTCTTATGTCTACAGGTAGTTTTAATTTCTTCATCTCAGTATTGCAATAGGCAACTTCTGGGAAGAAGATGGAGACCAACTTGAGTAACAGATCATCAGTTATAGAATTTAGAATTTACCCAGACGGCATGAGTCAAGGGCAAAAGACAGCTGCTACCACCACTATAAAAGCCCAGGGGCAGAAGACTTCAGGGTCTCATTTTTGAGAAGGGTCCTGGGTGGAGTGGTATTGTGGGTAGGCCTATAGACCTGCACTCCAGTATCTGTACCTTATTGCCTCAAGCAAACAATTCACCTATTACTGATTAGGGCTGAGAGATACCTATCAAACATCTACCAAGAAGATGAAGATCATAAGACCTCCTTTTCACCTGGTCTAGGCCACAGCCGGGCCTGTCCAGGGTCTGTGAGGGAGAAGAACCTCTCCAGCCAGCTGCTCACTTGCTAGTGATTAGCTTACTCCAGCTCCCATTAGATTAGCATATATAGCTTCTCATTTATTCACTTTGGCTTGGGCACTGTTCATGGGTCAAGTGCTTAGCTGAGCTCCAGGGTTACCAGCATACCTTGGTGGCCATTCAGACATCCCTCTCCTCACTTAGCTTAGATCCACACACCATCTAGGATCTTGGGCCACCTTCATTCATCAGGCCCATCTTATTCAAGTACCATACCACCCTGTATAACAGTATTGCCTGTTTATATATCCTTTGACATAAAATCTGACTCAGGGTAATCGAAAATTGCTATTTTTTTTTTCAGATTATACAAAGTTCCCATAGAATATCCATCACATTCTTCCTTCCAAAGGTCTCAACTGCACATACTGACACCTCTTCCATGGTGTCTTCCCAAATCAGAAAATATTATAGTGAGACAACTTGGCACAGGGTAAAGATTGCACTACTTTCCTGCTTAAACATGGATTTAAGGAATCTGAGGTCAAATCTTAGGCTTGACACTTAATATATGATGATAGACAGTATTTAATATGTGATCACAGCCTTTGCTTTATGTAAGTGGACCATTTTGCAGTCCTCTGTAAAATGATTTTCATGTAATATGAAATTGCCTGTGGATGTGGGGAAAGTAGGGAGGCAAGGAAGGGGAACATATTCCTGTGGAGGGAAGGGGACTGGAACATGGTTCAAAGACACAGAGCAGTAAGAGGAGAGGGAATATGCGAGGGCCAGTCATGTGGCATCCTGGCTGAAACTGAGAGGAAGAACACATGAACACATGGATATAGAAAGAAGAGGATTGGGCAACACATGGGGGGAGTGGGGATTCAAGGACAGATATGTTGTAATGAGTGCAGATGGCCATAAGACAGACATGTGAGAGAGTCAACATAGTGGGGGCGAAGATCTCCTCTGTCAGTGCCAGAGGTCTCAAGCCAAGTCCTGAACTCATAGAGGTGGCCTCTCTCTGTTGCATCCATATAATACGAATAAACTGAAAACTGCTTGAATAACTGTGGGTTAGTCACTTGATCTTTTGGGGGGATTTAATTTCCTTATCTATAGAATAAGGAGTTTGGGCCAAGTAACTTCTGATACCCTCAAAGCTCTAGATTTATGATCCATAACGACTCCCTACTGGGCTTCATTCATTCTACTTGCATTGCAGCCTACCAACTTCATAATTCAGTTTGTAAAACATCTATATACATTCTAACCTGCTCCATTTTTGTTCAATTTTGTATTAGGCATGATACATTATGGGCACTAACTTCCAAGTAAATAAATAAAAGATTTTGGGGAGTAGAAGAGTCTTGTCTTCTAAGATAGCATGGGGAAGTACTAGATTTGGAAACAAGGGAACCTGGATCAGCTGTGTGGCAATAAGAAATTGACAATCCATCTAGGCCTCTAAGGATCCTCATTTATAACATGAAGTGGTTTAATTACATAGTCAATAAGGTTTCTTTTTTTAGTTCTAAACCTTTGATTTGATGACAAGAACCATGGCTTATACAACTTCTTTTCTGTCAACACTTAGTTAATTGTGAAAAAGTCTTTCCTTAGTCTTTTTTATCTTAATGATGGTATCCATCTTACTGTTTTGCACAAAAAGGAGTATGAAAAGGCATCATTAAAAGGATGTTTAATAATTTATTATTTTGAGAAGTGACTATATTTAGGCACAGTGAACTTTTTAAAAGGCTACAAAATTTATCCTTTGATAAGTCCTATTGAAGACTTTAGTAATTTTAAATAAACCATTTATTTTCTAACTTGTCAAATTAGAAGGCTAGCATATCTTGTAGCAAGCAATGATCAAGTTCCATAAATCACAAAAGCAGCAGGCAAGCAGAGGGACTACTTACTTATACAGTTGCCTGATTTGCAGGTGTAAAAGAACAGGGATGATCAAATTATCAATCCATTCAGTCATCCTATTTTGACAAAACATATAGTATATTTAAAGAATTTAAATCTCTCACATACAGAAGATTTAAATCCTTTATAATTCTTACAAACTTAAAAATGTTCTATTTATGGAGAATAACCAGTGGTGGGAGAAGCCAAGAAATTTGAACTTCATCCTTAATTAGAGTTGTTTTACTGTGAGATCTTGAACAAATCACTTCCTCTCATTTTGATTTTGAGAAACCATTTATAAAACAAGAATATTTCCATTTTAAGCAAGTCTTATGAGATGTATGGACTACTCAGCACATCTTAGAACATGATCATTTATCGGGGCAGGGATAATTCTACAGAGGGGATTCAATGCTTCAGGTATGAGTTAGATTAGACCACCAGAGTTTAGTACACCTCAGTAGTCATTATCTCAGAAAGTCTGTGATTTTATGGTTCAGAATTAGTTATATAATTTTGGCCTCCTTGGAGAAAATGATGCTGTGTATCAGTGCCAAGTGAAAATTTAATTGAATGTGGTTCTCTAGTAGATCCTAATCTTGTTTTTCAGATGTATCTGTTTCTATTTTAGAGTCAGTCTTGGCTAAGAATGATCATAAATCTACATTATGATAAGAAAGCAGGACTTTCACATACAATTGGCTATAATTACAATATCAAATTAAATTCAATGCTATATTTATAAATCAATAATTATTTTTAGATTTTATTTAGTTGTCATAAACCCAAAGCTTATTTGTGGAATAAACAAATAATGAATAAGAACAAGTTAAAATTTGATGTTATTATATTAGAGCAAACAAATATAAAGACTATTAAAAGACTTCATATTTGTTACTAAGAATGAAAGTTATCTGTGATAATAACAAACTGCACTCAAATCTGAGACCAGATAAATACCCGAAAATAAAGAAAAAGATGATGGCAAAGGAAAAGAGAAAAATCTTCAAGTGGTGGTCCAAATTTAGCAGAAAAATAATAAAAGTATTACTTATTAGGATCTAATAAAATGTGGTTATTTAAGGACTTCATCATACACCCAACAGAAGCTAAAATTCATCCTTTTTTTCATGATTCTACCAAGTTTGGCCATTTTCTATGAGATTACCTATTTGTCTAATAACTGCACAAATGTAGTAAAGTAATACATGATAATGGGTGCTTGTCTGAATGAATATAACTGTCTTCTACCTTCACATCTTCACCCATGCTGTCCCCCTGTGCCAGCATGGCATTCCTTGTTCCTGAACATTGCACTTCTCAGACCGTGTATTTTCTCAAGCTTCAGCTCAGGTGCTAGTTTCCAGAGAAAGTCTTTTTCCTGATATTGCGGTTGTTAATATTCCCTCCAACATCAAATTACTTAGTATTTACTGAATGTTGTATACACTTTATTGTCTTCAGGTAGATTATAAGTTTCCCAAAGGCCAGGCTTCTTGTTTTGTAGCATACAGGAGGTGAATAATAAGTATCTGCTTTATCAAATTATACATTTTATCTAGGGCTAACAAGTTTCTTAGATGGCAGATTCATGCCAAATTAGTACTTTGAAAATAAGAAGTCTTATGACCACTGCTGAACTGTCTTAATTTCTCTTCTTATCAAATTTTGGGCATCTCCTAGTTTGAGAGATTTTAAAGTTAACAATAATTACCTATCCCAACCTTTCACTGAATGCAGGAATTTCTTCTATAATACTTATAAGGAAAGGTCATCTATTTTTTGCTTGAGCACTTACAGGGGTGGGTAAACCATCTGTGAGGTAAGAATTCAATTTTGAATTGATTTTATCATAGTCTATTTCTTCTACCTAGTTTCTGTTCACATCAGGATAAGAGAGGATCAGATTCAGAGCTTGAGGGGATGCCAGAGGGCATCTAGTATAGGCCCTCTCACTTTACAAATGAGGAAACAAAAGCACAAGAAAAGCTACATGACTAACCAAGGTTACAGTGGAATTAAGTAACCAAGGTTACTCCACTGAACTCAGAAGACTTCAGTTTGAATCTCAGCTGTTACTTAGTAGTTGTGTTAGACAAATTAACTTTTCTTTACCTTATTTTCTTGTGCATAAAAATGAGGACAATATCTGTATAATCTACTTCAAAAGACAATTGATGTATTTTGTAAACTATAAAGTACGACAAAATATTCTTATAAAATTAGATAAAATACATGTGATGCATATCACATTACATAGCCATATGGAAGTGTGCCCCACTTTAGGAAACTGATAGTTAAGGGCTCATGATTTATTGTTCTTTACCATTAACTCTTAAAACTCCTACCTTCAAAGTGTATGCAGCTCAGGTACCATTTTCTATATGATATCTTTTCTAATTCCCCTTTATTTTATATTTACATATTGTGTATCTCGATTATTAACTCCTTAAAAAAGACTTCCATTTTTGTTTATCCTCAGTGCCCTGCAGAATGCACATAATAGGTACTTAATAAATGTATGTTGATAGAGTGGAAGTGTTCCAGAGACTGATGGACAAGGGGGAAAGATGACACTTCCTCCAGTAGCTCCCGAGATCTCCCAAATATAGCAGCAATTCTCCACAACAGACCTATATATGTCTTCCCCCAAGGCCTTTTTTTTGCTGCTCCCTCTACTGTCATGTAGAAGGTTCCAGAAAGAAAAATACAAGCATTTATGTCAACAACAATGTTGACAATTTATTTGCAATTCAAACTAATCATAAGATCATAGATTTAGATTTGAAGGGACCTTAGAAATCATCTAGTCCAACCCTCTCAATTTAACAGAATCAATTATTGCTGAATGAATCCTCAGCTAATTCTTCATTTAATTATGAATTAAATTAATAAATTGATCATTTAATTCATTAAATTTAAATACCCTCTTTCTGGTTTGTTTTTAAAAACAAGAAAAAGCACAGAAAAATAAATTCTTCAAACTTTATAGTTAGAAGAAATTTTGAAGGTCGTTTAAGCCAAGACTATTCAGTATTCAAAATTTGAAACACTAAGCTATTTTAAAATATACATCATCCTTTTCCAGACTAAACATATGTTTCCTCACCTAATTCTCCTTTCATAGTTTTGAGTCTCATTCACATGATTTTGAGTCTTGTCATCATTCTAATTGCTCTTTTCCAGATATGCTTGTCAATAGCTTTCCTGAAATGAAGCACCCAAAATGGAACTCAACCTTCCAGATGTGATCTAGTGGGCTGAGAACCATATCTGCTTCTCCCTAGATATTATACTTCTATTAATATAGTTTTAAGATCATATTCACTTCTGTAATTTTGGGAAAGGGGAAAGAAAGAGCACTGCCATAACAAGCCACTGACTTTTTGAGCTTACAGCCTACCAATAGGCCCTTTTTGTATCCATTATTATACTGAGGCTGTTGATTAATCTTTAAAAAAAAAGTCAAACTGTAAAACTTTACATTGAATCCTATTAAATTCCAACCCAGTTTTTTCACTTGTTAATTTTTTTTTAGATTTTAAGATTTCTGATTTTGTTATCTGTATTTGTTAGCTATCTTTCCTAGTTTTGTGCCACCCCCAAAATTAATAAACATGTATCTATGGCTTATCCAAGTCACTAAAAAATAATATAGAAGATAAAAAGGCCAAAAGACAGACCAGAAAAATCCAATCAATTTCCTTCCAGATCTGATTTAAAATTATTTAAGTAAAAATTCATCTAAATGTATCTAATTTCATCTAAATAAAAAGTTCATCTAAATTAATCTAAATGTACAAGCCAACAACCATCTTGTATGTATGGATATCTCAAGATTTTATTAAAACCTTTCCTAAAATTCAGTTGGGTCCACCATGTCTATAGCACTGCCCTCCTTACCACTTACCAAAGGGTCTCAAAGTCCTGTGTGTTGCCCTTAGCATTCATTACAAACCTCAGCTTATGCTATACTTTAGCTTTTTTACACACTTAAAGAGGACCTTGCCACTCTATTGTAATGATCCTTAATTATTTGCCCATGTCACATCTCTTGTACATAATCTTTTAAAATATTCAAGTTTATTCACCAACTTATACCATCTTCCTGCTTTAAATAGAATCCCCCCTTCACTTTTTCACCAGACTTTCTTAAGAGAGTATGCTATTACTCTAGAGAATCTTCTTTAAAGAAAAGGCAATGAGAACTGACTTACCTTATTTCGAATTCTTTGAAATTTGTATTTTTAAAGTATATAATATAAATCAGATTATGGTCAATGCTCCCTTACTACTATCACAAATTTCAAGATGGCACAGTCAATACCTTCTCTTGAAAGATTCTTCCATTTTGTCAATCATTTCCCCTAATTGGCCCCTGTAGTATTATCCTCATTATGAATTTACCTATTTCTCCTTTCTCTGATCCTTAAACCCAAGGTTTATCATGTTTTCCTTCTCAGTTTTACAGATTCCCAAATAGGTAGAAATCTTCTTGATTGCAGTACTACTCCATCATCCCTGCCTTTTGTGTGACTGGTTGATGTTCTGATCCCTTTATTGCCATATGCCAGTCATGAGTATCAGGCCTCTATGAGGTCAAATTTACCTTTTCACATTAAAACTAAAAGGTCACTCATACATAGACATTTGAGGGCATAATTAATTTGAGGGCATTTTTAATTATATTTGAGGGAATAATTAATTTGAGGTCATTTTTAATTACATCTGAGAGTTCATAGGATGACAAACACATTCTTTCTAGATATACCTTTCTGAAGAAGTGACCTTCTTTCATTCCCTTATCTTATGTCACTACCTAGAAAACCATTCTCATTTTCCAACAATATCCTGTTAGCTATTCACTTCCCATTCCTATATTCTTTTCTAAAGTTCCTACCTTTATCCATTAGTAGTGATGAAAAAAAACCACCTATTCCTCTAAATCCTCTGGCTTTCTGCCCATAATCTTCATAATCCCTAGAGCATCAAGTTCCTTCTGATAGTTTGTTCTCAAATGGATAATATCTTTAGATAGAAGTCCTCAGTTTTTACATGTTTGTGAAAGCACTCTACTACAATTAGAATGCAACCCAGAGGAAGCCAGTATACCTTCTAATTGTCCAGATCAACCTGACACATGGCAACCCCATATCTCTCAGCATGAAGCAATCTACTGCTACAGCACTCTTCTTTCAAGGTTCAGTAATGCCTTTACTATTTTATTTGTGAATCCTCCCCCTTACATTTTGTGGAATATATAAAGCTATTTCTTTCTTAAAAGGTTCAGTCACATCCTCTGTTGGAAGAGCCTAGTACTTAATATATAACTTTGTACCTAATTAGGTAACTAAGGTTTTCTGTCTCTAAACCTCTATGATTCTATGCATCATTCTTTTCCTTTATAAGTATCATAATCCTACCATTTAATAATCAGTTCTAGAATTTTGCAAGGTATCAAAAGGTCAAATTCACAAGCAGATTCTAAAATCACAATTCCCTTAAAAGAGGTTGCAATGGAATTGCTTGTCAGCTCCAGGAAGAGGGATGGAAGAGGAGTGGGAAAAATCATGAATCATGTAACCCAGAAAAACACTCTAAATAAATAAATAAATTTTAAAAGAGGGAGGGCATTGGGCGAGGATGGGAATAGGAAATATTTGCCTACCTCCGGTCTTCCTAAATCTTGCTCTTTGTCAAGCCAATAATGACTGGTTTATTAAACACCTATTATATGCCAGGCATTGTGCTAAGTGCTTGAAACACAGAGGAAGGCAAAAACTCTGAGAAAAAAATATGGAATTATATTTTAAAAGGTGATTAACAGAACAGCTAGGTGGCTCAATGGATAAAGTGCAAGGCCTAGGGATGGGAGATCCTAGGTTCAGACATGGCCTCAGACATTTCCTAGCCATATAACCCTGGGCAAGTCACTTAACCCTCACTGCCTTATCCTTTACCCCTCTTTTCTACCTTAGATCAATTCTAAGACAGAAGATTAAGGCTTTTAAAAAAGTATCTAGGGCAGCTGGGTAGCTCAGTGGAGTGAGAGTCAGGCCTAGAGACAGGAGGTCCTAGGTTCAAACCTGGCCTCAGCCACTTCCCAGCTGTGTGACCCTGGGCAAGTCACTTGACCCCCATTGCCCACCCTTACCACTCTTCCACCTATGAGACAATATACCGAACTATAAGGGTTAAAAAAAAAAGTATCTAAAATGTCATTTTTCTTTGATACAGAGACCCTACCACTAAGTATTTTTCCCTAAAGAGATCAGAGACTTCAATTAGTGTAGTAGAATAGCAAGGGTAGATAGAATGTCATTTTGTATATGTCTATGTCTATGTGTGTGTGTGTGAGAGAGAGAGACACACACAGAGACAGAAGAATGAGAAATAAAGCTGAAGCCTATCAATTAGGGAAATGGAAAAAAAATGGTATTATATGGTACATGCATATAATAAAATATTACTGTAGTATAAGAAACAATGAAAATGAGAAATTTGAAGAAGTATGGGGAGACTCATGAACCAATGTAAAGTGAATTAAGCAGAACCAGGAAATAGACAAAAGAATTATAAAATTAATTAAAAGTAACAAAAAATAAACACTAAATAACTACTTTCCCCTTTAAATAATTTATTCCTTTAACATCATCCAAATGTCTCAATATTTGTTCTAGAGAACCATCTTTGTAGTAAAGAATAAAAAAGGGAGGAAGTGGGGAGGGAAATGTTGGGAGAGAAGAGGAAGTTCATGCCACATCATTATAAAGACAAAAGCTTAGCCCTGAAGAGGTGAGAAAAATGTTATCTCCCCTTGTAGAGAAACTATACTAAAGTGTTGACACCTCCTTGGTGGAGGATGAAGACTTTTGAGTTTGGAATATTACAACCATTGTCAGATTCAGTTTATTACTGTTTATAATTGAGGCTTATATTGCTTATAATATTCTATACTGGATATCAGCTTTTTGCCTAAGATGCTTTATTAATTACTCATATCATTCTTTACTTTAGTTCTGAACTGGTAAACATAATTAATTACTAAAGTGGTCATATACTAGGCTGCATCTGCTCCCCCTCCCTGCCCATGTTCACATTCTAGAAGGGTCCCATGACCTTTCCCATACTGACAGATAATGACAAGGTGTACAATGGGGGGAACATGGGACATGTGCACTAAGGATTCTGGCAGAACAAAAAGATCCCCCAAACCTGTGCATGCTCTTTATTCCCCATGATATATGTGTCAAATCCAAAACCTTACCTCCACTTGAATATGGCCATGCTCATTTTCCTGAGTTTTCAGAAAAGATGAAGATTTCTCTGGAATGGAACTAGTCCTCAGACTTAATAAATATGCAAACCCTGATCCATAGAGGGGATAGTAACTGCTTCTCCGCACAGAGAGCTGCTATTCCATCAGTTCCAGAGAGGCTACTCTACTAGACCCCAGGCTAATCCATCAGCCCTGAGGCTATTCCATCAGCAATTAGGCTGTTTCACCACCTTATATCTCTTCAAATAAATTCTTTTTGAACTTCTGAATCTAATGGAATTTGAGTCTCCCATTCTTGGGGCAAGACCTTGTTATATAAACTTGGATGTGTTTGTCCCACAACATTTAGTTTTGCTGAACTACATCAACCCTTCCACACCTTATCTATCACATGGGATGGTTCACTGGGTTGAAGGGAAAGATATATATTTGGAAATTAATGTGATATAAACAAAGAGATACTAATAAAAATTTTAAAAAGAAATTCTAGACTGAGGCGGACATGAATGGGAAATAGACCCTGAACATGGACACTTGCTACAACCAGTGGAAATGTGCGTTGGCCATGGGTGGGGGGAGAGCGGGGGGTGAAGGGGAAAGTAGGGGCATAAAGTATGTAAACAGATTAAAAACGAATATTAATAAATGTCTAAAAAAAAAAGAAATTCTAGAAGTTTCTTTGTATCATAAACGTAAAACTAAGTCATCTAAGGACAACTCTCTCATTTGCAGATTTCTTCCTAATTCTACATCTAAACCTCTCTTCACAACATCCAAACCCTTATTTTGTTCTCTCTTCCACTGCTCTACTTACTGATAAAGAAAAGGTTTTTGTTGCTAAGGCAAAGTTCTCTACTTAAAAATTTCAGTCTTCTAGAAAAGACTGAAATCCCTTCAATAATTCTCCCCACTCCCCTAATGTAACCTTAAATTTCTCCTAATTATTATCTCTTTTGCTAACAAACATGCCCAGGTCTCTCCCTTCCTTAAAAGATCTTCATTTGACCCTGCTATCCCTTCAAAATATCACAGTACATATAAAGAGACAGGCACAATAATATAGTGTTGATGGAACTGTGTAAGATTCACTCATTGTGAAAAACAGTTCCGAATTATGCCAAGAAAGTGGCTAAAGAAGTCCATACCTGTTGACTCAGAACCCATTAATAGAAACATACTTCTAGAAGGATAAAAACACAAAGGATTCCCTTATATTATACAAAAAAAGTCATAGCTGCACTTTTAGTGGAAGTAAAGAAATAGAGGCAGAATAGATAGCTATCAATTAGGAAGTAGCTAAACAAATTGTGGTACATTAATATAATGAAACATCCTGTGCCATAAAAAACAATGAATTTAGAATAATACAAACAAATTAAAAAAAAATAAAACTAAATCAGAAAAACAACTTACACAACTAGAACCATGTAAACAGAAAGGACAAAATAAAACAAACCTGACAGCTGTAATTTGAATGTATGTAATTCTAAAGACTAATTTTATTTTGATCCTGAAAAAGAGGTGAAGAATTTCACCTCCAGGGGCAGCTAGGTAGCTCAATGGGTTGAGAGCCAGGCCTAGAGACAAGAGATCCTAGGTTCAAATCTGGCCTCAGACACTTCCTAGCTGTGTGACCCTGGCAAGTCACTTAACCCCCATTGCCTAGTCCTTACCACTCTTCTGCCTTGGAATCAATGCACAGTATTGATTTCAAAACCGAAGGTAAAGGTTTATTAAAAAAAAAAAAAAAAAAAAAAGAATTCCACCTCTCTTCCTTTGATGTATATGTTGGGTACTGTGGATTAAGAAAGCTGCAGATACTATCACTTGGCTCACATGGTTCATTTTGCTCAAATGCTTTTTTCTTCTTTGTAATAAGGGATGGCTGACTGAGCAGGGGAAGAAGGATATATTTAGAATGGAAAGTAAAGTAAAAACAAAATAAACCGAAAGAAAGAAAAAAACAGTAAAATAATTGCATTTTATTTGTTTCAAAATGGAATTTAGGAATTGTAACAAATAAATTTAGGGTTTTTGAATATGAGAATAATAAAATGAGATTGTGGTTGCCATTTATAAAAGATTAGCTCCTAAGTTAAAATGACTGTTAGCATCAGCTTTTAATAATTTAATATAATGTAAATACAGCAAAAGAGAAATGTAAGAGGGAAATAGAAAATATTTCCTAGCTAAATATCCTATAATTGCCAATTCGAAGAAATTCAGCTCAACTTCAACAAAAGCTCCATCAGGTCCTAATCTCCATGTGGAAGTCCAATTAACTTATTTAATTTGGGTCTTACCAGTGTAAGCCTCTTCCTTCAGTTCCAGTCATCCACCCAGAAAGCCTCCAGAATCATGGGGCTCCTCCTTACCCAGGAGAGTCTACCCATCAAAGAGTCAAGGAGTGAATGAATTCTCTTCTCCTAGGTCTCGGCTTTTATAGTCCTTTTTCCAAGTCACTTTCTCCCACTTCATGGGAACCAATCATAGCCTGCCAAATTGCCTAGGGTGTGAACTCTTATCAAAAGGATTCAAAGTTTTTGGTCAATATAGCAGAAAAGAAAAGACAGAAGAAAATAAAAAAGTTCTAAATAGTTCTTGTCCAATTCCAGGACATGCACCTGAAACTTTCCATGTGTTCTCACCCCATTAGAATGTGAACAAGGACTCTCTTCTACTAGTATCCTCCAGTGGGTGCTTAGCATGATCGCACTTGGTAAGCCTTAAATCCTCCCCCACCCCCATTCATTCATTCATCATTTCCAGAGTTATATATCCAACCTATCCTTTATCCTGAGCTCCAGTCTCACATCCCCAATGGCCTACTGCCTTTAGACAGGAAAAGTCTAAAAGTGAAGATACTATATTTCCCATGAAATTTACCCCTCCTTCTAATGTCTTTATTTCTGTTGAGGAGCTATACTTTTCTTGTCACCTAGGATCACAATCTCCTGGTTATCCTAGACTTTTCCTCCTATCTACACCCTAGGATCCACTGATTAAAAAAAATAAATAAACCCTTACCTTCCCTCTTAGAATCAATACCATGTATTAGTTCCAAGGCAGAACAACAATAAAGGCTAGGCAATGTAGGTCAAGTGACTTGCCCAATCCAGAACTTTCCATCTCTAGGCTTGGTCCTTGATCCACTGAGCCACCTAGCTGCTCCTCCACTAAGTTTTATATTTAACTGATTTTATTTCCATAATATCTCTTTTATTTAAGCCTTTTCTATACTAATAGTTTTGAACCTAGCTTAAATTCTCATTACTCAATTTTTTTTAAATGTTAAAGTGTTTTTATATGTAATTGAGGAAAAATAAAATATTTTAAAAGACATATTTATATTTGATGGAAAAAAAAGACAAGTTAGCATAAAATGAATTCAATTCAACCCAATATTTCTACTATGTGCACTAGGCTCCAGATATATAAAGAAAAAAACAAGACAATCCCTAGCAATGAATAGACTGCTAGGTACAAAAGTATAGTATGAATCCGCAAATATAACATAAAGAGAGCTGAAGCAAAGACTAAGTTAAAACTTATTTGAAGAAAGCTAAGCATAATGACCTCATGGATTCAGAACTGGTTGAATGGTCAGACACCAAAAGTAGTAATTAGTCAATTTAGGTCTCTAGTGTACTGTCTGTGTTTGGTCCTGTGCTGCTGAATATTTTTTAATCAATGGATAAAGCTTTAGATGTCACACATATAAAATCTATAGAAGACATAAAATTAGAAGGGATAGTTAAGATATTAGGTGATAGGATGAAAAATGATTTAGCCCAGAATGCCGGGCCATATCTAATATGATGAAATTTAATATGAATAAATTTAAGTTTTTTTTTAACTCAAGAGAAAAATTAAAGGCAATATGGTGTAGTAAATTCAAGCCATTAACTTTGGAGTTGAAAAGACTTAGATTCAAGTTCTACCTCATACATCCTAGCTATGTTGCAAATAGCTAAATATCAATGATCATTTTGTGAGTTAAGTAGGACAGAATTGAGTTATTTAGTTAACACTATTAGGAGTTATGTAGGTTAAAATTAATTAGCTCTATTGATGATTAATTTGCTTGCATTTGGTTTACAAGACATTTATTTATACTTCCCCCCTCCATGCATTCCAATGAGAACAATGCGTAAAAAAATTAGCTTCTCTATGTTTCTCTGCTGTTTTATACCTAAATGTTCATAAATTGCATGTAGAAAGTCCCAGAATCTGGTTAACTAAACACTGTGTTTTGTTATTTTTTTTTAAACCCTTAACTACTGTGCATTGGCTCCTAGGTGGAAGAGTGGTAAGGGTGAGTAATGGGGGTCAAGTGACTTGCCCAGGGTCACACAGCTGGGAAGTGTCTGAGGCCAGATTTGAACGTAGGACCTCTTGTCTATAGGCCTGACTCTCAATCTACTGAGCTATCCAGTTGCCCTTTTGTTATTTTTTTAAACCCATACCTTCTGTCATTGGATCCATCTTAAGTATTGGTTCAAAGGCAGAAGTGCAGTTAAGGACTAGGGAAATAGACTTAAATGACCTGCCCAGGGTCACATAACTAGGAAGTGTCTGCGGAGAGATTTGAACCCAGGTCCTCATGTGTCTAGGCCTGCCTCTCTATACACTGAGCCATCTAGCTTCCCAGTCTTTGAGACTATAAGTTATAAGTGAGCTCTCCATCACTTCCAGTAAAGTTAACACACTAGGAAACCCCTATATCCAGGAACCCATAGGTTTGGACACATACCTATCCCTAATCAAAAACAAAAAACACAGTTAAAGATGAACAAGGTATAGCTAGATAACAGCGTGTGTGAAGAAGATCTAAGAGGTTATATAGATTAACACTCAATATAAGTCACGTTCATGATATGGATTACCAGGAGACTAATGAAATATTAGATTGTATTAATAAGAGACACTATTAGACTACCCCCAGGAAGATGACAGAAGTGCTACTCTATGCTCTGCTTGGACCACACCTCAAATATTATGTTCAATTTGGGTTTCTACATTTACCTTTCCTCCTTTTGAATACTGGTGTGAGTTTGAACTTGGTCTGTAAGTGAGGAATGTGTGAGGGAAATCATTGGGTAAATTGGGTCACAAGGATAGAATGGCAGCCAGAGAGGGGCAGCAATGGAGTCAAGATATCAAGAGATAGGGGACAGGGTGATCTTCCCTGCAATGCCCCCCTCTAGACTGCCGCCCTAACGTGATACAGGCAAAACAGAAAGCCATAGCTGGATCCAGAGTGTCATGTTAGTGGGTGGAGAATAGGTTTGATAAACTGAAGCAAGAGCAGATCTTGCTCTCTTCTCTTCCATGTTTGTCGCTGACTGGACTTGCCTGTGTAGCATGTGTAAGGGAGCCCTCATGGGTACCACAACCTAAATAGAACAATAAGGAAAGTAACTTTGATATCACTCTCTTATTTTTTCCACCCTCCCTCCATTACCTTTGATTAATAAAATTACTAATTACGGCCAGTTTCATAATTTTCACTCTTACAACATGGAGAGAGTATCTAGCAGAAAGTAATTTTTAAATTCACCCCACATAAATATTGGTCGAAGGAAATGGGAGCTATTTAGTCTGGAGAAAAGAAGACTTAGGAGAAATATTTTAGCTAGTTTGTAATGGAAGAACAGATTTCTTCTGCTTTGCCTGAGAGGGATAAACTAAGAATAATGGTGAAGTTTCAGATACAAATTTAAGCCTGAGCAAAGGAAAAACTTTTAACCCTTCAAGTTATCCCAAGGAAGAATAAATTGTCTTGGAGATGGTGGAATTTTCCCTTACCTGAGGTCTTTAAGCAAAAGATGGATGGCCACTTGCCAAGTATGATGAGGAGAGAATTTGTTTTCCAGATTAAGGTTGGTTTAAAGGTCCCTTCCAGCTTTGAGATTATGGGATATTACTTTTAGTCTTAAAACTAGCATATTTAGCTATATTATGAGGCAAGCAAATTTGGGAAGTAGGAGATGGGGGATATTATTTCTACTAGAAACTGTACATTGAGTTCTAAGCAACTGATTTATAAGTTAACCACTGGAATAGAACTTGTTCACAAAATTGGGACTTTCTATGCCATAAGAAACTAACTAGAGCTTCATATCCAAAAAGTAGTTACTAATGAAAAAAACAAACCTGAAAAAATGAAGAGAAAAGAATAGCTACATAGTACAGCCTAAGGTCTAGTATTATTTAGCATTAAAAAAAAATCAACTTAGATACTATAATTCAGATAATGCAAATTGGGTCTACAGCTGATAAAACACTAGACAATGCAACTAACATAAGAAATGTATAGCAGAAATTCACAGACCATGGCAAACTAAACACATTATATATATATATATATATACACACACACACACACATATATATGTAAAGTTGAATATATATATATATATGAATATATATTTGTAAAGTTGAATAAAGATTAAAATAAATTACAAAGATAACACAGCTGGGTTCAGAAAAGAACACACATTTAGTAAAATTCAATGAGTCCTTACTTAAGAAAAAGAATGTTAGCCTGATGAAGATTTAACAAGACTGAGCTTTAATTGTTAGAGTGGTTTGACTGAAATTTTGTTATGCAACTGGTCCTTATTAAAAGAACATGCCCATTTCTGTTGTCTATATTTATATGGAAAACTGGGAGAGGGCTCTAAAAAAAATATGAAAACATTAAAGAACAGAAAAGATTGAAGAAGTTGGCAAAATACAAACTGTCATTAGGTGTAGTTACTTTATATGTAAGTAGGGATAATACCTCTACTGTAAAGTTTTATTCTGACATTAAAGTCTTTAGCTAATTCAAGCCCTGGTTTTGGCCTTTAAAAAGGGGCCAAGGGGCAGCTGGGTAGCTCAGTGGATTGAGAGCCAGGCCTAGAGATGGGAGGTCCTAGGTTCAAATCTGGCCTCAGACACTTCCCAGCTGTGTGACCCTGGGCAAATCCCTTAACTCCCATTGCCTAGCCCTTACTACTCTTCTGCCTTGGAGCCAATACACAGTATTGACTCCAAGATAGAAGGTAAGGGTTTAAAAAAAAATAAAATAAAAAGGAGCCAAACATATGAACTGAAGAGGACTAAAAACTGAAATGAGACAGAGAAGGGATACACAGAGACATACTCAATTGTTCAGAGAAAGATCTGTGCACCTGCATCAAGGAAATGGCAGAAATATTCCTTTACTGTTATACAGCCATGTGAAACACATAGTTTCCAAAGAAAAGTAGAGCTTACCAGGAAGTAGGAATCATGTGATTTTTCTAGCAACCTTTGGATCTTTTCCTCTTAAGCAGAGTGGGTGGTGGTGGATACAGGATGAAAAAGAAGTCGGTCAACAAACATTTATTAAGCTAAGCACTTACTACGTGTGATAGGCACTGAGAAAGCACCATCAAGCATCATCATCGTCACCATCAAGGCTAATATTGTAAGGTTATCTTTAACTATTAGCATCTCAAGGGTCAACTGAATCAGAAGGGGAGAGGGCTCTCAGAGCTCTCAGCCTTCAGACCATCACATCATCCCCCTCCTCCCCCCAACTTACCTATAATTAGATAGGAAAAATGAACAAACACCAAAAAAGAACCTAACTCTAAAGAATTTTTATGGAGACAAAGAACAAGGAAACAGTGAAAGCAAAGGAAACACACCCAAAATCCAAAATAAAAAATACAGATTGGACACAGATTCTGGAAAAACTCAAAAAGGACTTAAAAAACCAACTAAGAGAGGCAGAGGAAAAGTGAGAAAGAGAAATGAAAGTGATGCAAGAAGAAAGGAAAGTGATGCAAGAAGAAATTTAAGTAATGCAAGAAATGGGCCAACTGAAAAAAGGAGAACCAAAAACTGATGGAGGAAAATCAGGTCTTAAAAATCAGAACTGACCATCTAGAAACAAATGATTTCATGAGAAATCAAGAAACAATAAAGTGGAATCAAAGGAATGAAAAAATAGAGGAAAACATTAAATATCTTGTTGAAGAAACAAATGACCTAGAAAATAGATCTAGGAGAGACAATCTGAGAATTATTGGACTAACTGAAAACCATGATCAAGAAAAAAACCTTGATATCCAGAGATCCTTGAACAAGAAAATAAAATTGAAATTGAAAGAAATCACAGATCACCTCCAGATAGAAATCCTCAAATGTCAACTTCCAGGAATAGAATTGTTAAATTCAAGCCACCAAGCCAAGGAAAAAATACATCAAACAATCAGAAAGAAACCATTCAAATACCATGGAGCTACAATCAGGATCACACAGGACCTAGTGACTTCTACATTAAAGGATCAAAAGGTATGGAATATGATATTCAGGAAGGAAAAAGATCTGGGTTTACAACCCAGAGTCACCTATCCAGCAAAACTGAGTATATTCTTTCAGGGGGAAAAAAATGGACATTCAATAAAACATAAGATTTCCAAGCATTCCTGAGGAATAAACCAAACCTAAAGAAAAAATATGGAGTCCAAATACAAGAAACAAGAGAAGCTCAAAAAGGTAAATAAGAAAGAAAATTTAAGGGACTCATTAAGGTCAAAATAAGTCTACATGGAAAGAGGATTTCTGTAATTCTCAAAAATTACTCTTAATAGTAGAGAAGACAGAAGGAATTTATTCAGAAAAAGGGTGGAGAAAGTAAATTGATTATGATGATATATATATGTAAATATGATGATATGGAATGATATGTATATATGATATAACAGGTATGCATATGAATGATATGTAAAAAAATCAAAGGTTGAAAGAGAGGGTTGCACTGAGAGAAAAGGGAAGGGAGAAATAGAATGTTAAATTATATAACATAAAGAGGCATGAAAAACCATTATAGAGAGGAAGAGTAGGGGTGGTGAGAGGCAATGCTTAAACTTTACTCTCACCATAAAGGGCTCAGAAAGGGTAAAACAAGTATACTCAGTGGGGTATAGAATTCTCTCTTACCCCATAGAGAAGAAGGGGAATAAGACAAGGGAAGAGGGAGGTAACTGGAGGGAGGGGGAAGTAAGGGTGTGTGACAAAAAGCAAAATACTGGTGAGGAGGAACAGAGATAAAGGGAATAGAGTAAGATTTAAAGGGGATAATTCAATGGAGGGCAATGTGATAATTCTAAAATATATAAGGAACTAAATCAAATTTACAAAAAAATCAGGGGCAGCTGGGTAGCTCAGTGGAGTGAGAGTCAGGCCTAGAGACAGGAGGTCCTAGGTTCAAACCCGGCCTCAGCCACTTCCCAGCTGTGTGACCCTGGGCAAGTCACTTGACCCCCATTGCCCACCCTTACCACTCTTCCACCTATGAGACAATACACCGAAGTACAAGGGTTAAAAAAAAAATCAAGCCATTACCCAATCAGCACATGGTCAAGGGACATGAATAAGCAATTTTCATGTGATGAAATCAAAACTATCAATAAGCATGTGGAAAAGTGTTCTAAATACCTCCCAATTAGAGAAATGCAAATAAAACCAACTCTGAGGTACCACCTTATACCTAGTGGACTGGCTAATATGGCAGCAAAGGAAAGTGAGAAAAGCTGGAGGGGATGTGGGAAAATTGGGACACTAATACACTGCTGGTGGAGTTGTGAATTGGTCCAACCATTCTGGAAGGCAACTTGGAACTATGCGCAAAGGGCTTTAAAAGAATGCCTGCCCTTTGATCCAGCCATACCACTGATGGATTTGTATCCCAAAGAGAAAATAAAGAAAAAGACTTGTACAAAAATATTTATAGCTGCGCTCTTTGTAGTGGCAAAGAATTGGAAAATGAGGGGGTGTCCATTGATTGGGGAATAGCTGAACAAATTCTTGTACCTGATGGTGATGGAATACTATTGTGCTGAAAGAAATAATGAACTGGAGGAATTCCATGTGAACTGGAAAGACCTCCAGGAATTGATGCAGAATGAAAGAAGCAGAACCAGAACATTATACACAGAGACTGATATATTGTGGCACAATTGAACACAATGGACTTTTCAACTAGCAGTAATGTAATGTAATGTAATGTAATGTAATGTAATGTAATGTAATGTAATGTAATGTAATGTAATGTAATGTAATGTAATGTAATGACATGACCCAGGACAATCCAGAGGGACTTATGAAAAAGAACACTATCCATATCCAGAGAAAGAACTGTAGGAACAGAAACGCGTAAGAAAAATATATGATCGAATCACGTGGTTTGATGGGTATATAATTGGGGTTTTGGTGTTAAAAGATCACTCTATTGCAAATATGAATAACATAGAAATAGGTATAACCTAGTGGAATTGCTCATTAGCTCTGGGAGCAGGGAGGTAAAGGGCAGGGAGGGGAACCATGAATCATGTAACCATGGAAAAATATTCTAAAGAAAAAAAAAAGGTTCCTGTGTAGATTTCTCACCTATACCACACGCCGTTAATTATAGATCTGTCCCAAGGATCTTGTCTTAGGCCCCCTTCCCTTTACTTTCTTACTTGGTGATATCATTATTTATTACAGTTTACCAACATTATAGAGGACTGCTATAGTTCTCAATCCACTGTAGCAACAAATAAAGGCAGTTAGGTGGAATGATAGATCATTCAAGTTAACTTGGCATCGGGAAAATCTGGATCCAAAACCTCAGACATTAACTAGCTATATTACTGTGGGCAATTCACTAACTAGCTCACTTAGCCAGTTTCCTCATCTATAAAATGAGGATAATAATAACACCTATATTGGCATCAAATGAGATATTACATAAAAGATGTTCTGCAAACCTCAAGATGTTTGCTAAATGTTAGCTATTATTATTATCATCTATTTATTCAACCCAGATCTCTCACCCTAGTCCAAGCCCTTTAAATACATCATCTCATTATTCTCCTCTTGCCTGTACTAACTGGACCTTGCCTCAAATCTCTCCATTCTCTAATTTATCTACTACATAGCTAATAAACTGATTTTCCTAAGCACGGGTCTGACAATGTTACTTCCCTAACTCAAAAGTACTAGAGTGGCTCCCAAATGCCACTATGGAAAAATGTAAACTTGTTTAACTTTTAAAGTATTTTAACACTGGAACCCCAACCTAGCTTTCCAACTTGTTATATATTCTTCATTTTCCTCTACTATTCAGTGTAGCCAGACTGGTCTCATTTTTCCTTACACTTAATACTTCATTCCCCCGCCTCTTTGTATGACATGAATACACTTGCCATTGTTGCTTGACACCTTCTTGATTTCAAAACTCAGGCTAAATCCTACCTTATATAAAACCTTTCTTGGCTCCCCCAACTTGCAAATATCCCACCCCTGCCATTAACATGAATTTATTTCACATTTATCTGTGAGTATATGACTGTGAATGTATGTTTTCTGCTATAGTAGGACATGAGTTCCATGAAGTCAAGGAACATTTCATCTTTGTCTTTTTATCTCCAGTGTCAAACACATTGTCTGGCACAAAGTAAGCATTTAATTAATGTTGATTAACCAATTGCTTGGGTCATCATCTATGGCAGATGCCCCATCAGAAAGGATGGGAGGATAGAGAACAAATGGAAAGAGGGCAGGAATTACTGATGTTAAAACCTCATGTGTTTTCTTTGTTATATCCTTTCTTTCCTTCTGAGAAGCCCAAGGGACTGACTTGCCTGTTTCTCTTTCTACCACTACCATCTGTCATTTCAACTAGTTTCTCTCTTCTTCTCTAACCAACTATGGAATAGAAAGAAATCTTACAACTTCCTAATTCTTCTGTCCATAAAACAAAAACACAGTTTTGATGTTTTGTAACAGTTATTTTGTTTTCTTTTTAAGCTGAGGATAAAGAAAAGGGGTTAAAATAAAATCCCAGGAGGACAGCTAGATGGCTCAGTGGGTTGAGGGCAAAGTCTTGGGTTCAATCCTGCCTCAGATACATCTTAGCTGCATGACCCTGGGCAAATCACTTAACCACATAGCCTATGCCGGTGATGGGAAATATATGGCATACATGTCAGCACTGACACATCTAACCATTTTTGATGACAGAGAAGTATGGGGCCGCATGCCAAGGATGAAACATTTGCTGTGGTGTAGTGCAGACACTGTGCACTATAGATGACAATTCTACCTATATTAATTTACCTAGTTTGGTTTACTAAATACAGCTATATATTACAATTATACATTTTTTAATTTAAACTATGAATATCGTGAAATTATGGTTTTTTCTCAAAGTGACACACCACCTGAGTTATGCTCGTTTTTTCTGGCGAATTTT
This sequence comes from Gracilinanus agilis, assembly GCF_016433145.1. NCBI lineage: Eukaryota > Metazoa > Chordata > Mammalia > Didelphimorphia > Didelphidae > Gracilinanus > Gracilinanus agilis. The sequence goes on along the minus strand of NC_058132.1, from coordinate 173,674,394 downwards.
GACATACCAAACTCAAAAGGCTGCCCATCACTGGCCTAGCCCTTACCACTGTTCTGCCTTGGAACCAATACAGAGTATTGATTCTAAGATGGAAAGGAAAGATTAAAAACAAACAAACAATAACAACAAAAAAAAAATCCCTTCAATTTTCTTGCTATTTTCATCCTCTCCCACAAATTTCACTACAAAAACCAAGTTACTTGTAGGTTAATACAGAACTGAAGTAAAATCCATTTATATTTCAGAGAAGAATGAAACTTATGTTATCTCTTTGAATCTTAGTTTGCTAATCTTTAAAATGAGGGCTAGACTAGATCAGTTATGTCTCATGTGCATTTAATTAAAAATGTGCCCCTTGGGGGCAGCTGGGTAGCTCAGTGGATTGAGAGCCAGGCCTAGAGATGGGAGGTCCTAGGTTCAAATCTGGCCTCAGACACTTCCGAGCTGTGTGACCCTGGGCAAGTCACTTGACCCCCATTGCTTAGCCCTTACCACTCTTCTGCCTTGGAGCCAATACACAGTATTGACTCCAAGATAGAAGGTAAGGGTTAAAAAAAAAAAAGTGCCCCTTTATTCCGGCTCTCTGGGATCTCAGGGCTCTCTGGCTCCAGGAAGAGGCTGGCACCAAGTCCTGCATGACTCTGGGAATACTTGGCTCTGACCCAGATTGAGAGGTCAGGTCTGTCCAACCATAGAGGCAGAGAAGTGACATCACTGGCCTTATAAGAAAGGGGACAGAACAGGCCCATGCTCTTTTTCAGGCTGGAGACTTGCAAAGAGAATTGGGGAGCATTAAATAGGGGTGATCATGTGATCTCTCTCTCTCTCTCTCTCTGCCTCCCCCTCATCTTTACTAATCATTATAAATTAATACACGGTCTCCAGAGAATTTTAATCATAAAAAGTCTCCTAATGAAATTTTGGGTTTTTCATCACAGAAGTAAAGACTAAGTATGATGAAAATAAGATGAGGTTCTAAGTGGTTTCTGAGATGTATAAAAGGAAAATAATGCCCATCATACAAGAACTGTGGAGTGTTAGAAGGGAGTATGGTACAAAATACAGCCAGAGAAGAAGAGGCAAAACTTTCTATAGAACAGTCAAGGAGGAAGAAAGTAAGAAAAGAGAATGAAAAATTCTAAGGACAATGCAGGAAAAGAGAACAGAAGACTGCTGAGTAACCATTTGCATAGAAGGGACATACTTAAATCTGGTAAAAATGAGTTAGGAACAACTATAACTTCTGGCATATAAAAAAAAAGACACCAATCAGTTTTTATATTTCCAGTAATGACAAACTATAGTTACATCTAATAATTGTTAAGAGAATTTTTATTAATTTCCTTTTTATATATTTAAGAGGGAAAGGAGCAATAATATTTTTCAGTAAGAGACCCCTTGCTATGCCTCTTGGCAGTTGGTGACAGTTAGAAGGGCGTAGCTGAGTTTTGGTTTCTAAGTTGCAGACCGTTGGAAAGGGCTTTTTGTCTTTTGGTCTCCTGGGGAGAGGTTGTGCTGCTAGCACTGTCTCTGGTTGGAGACAGAGAACTGAATTAAGGCCTTACTGGCCTTATTGATTATTGATTAACTTGGGTAGATAAGGTAGATAGATAGTGGTTATATTATCAGATAGAGAGAGTAGGAGAGTAGGCAATGGCTTCAGCCTAGAAGACGATACTGCCCTCTGAGGCAGATGGATCTAGGGTTTTCTAGAAAAATTTAGTTAGAATTGGGATCTTGGGTATAGTTACAAGCTATTGTAAAATTACTTTCACTTTCCTCCTTCCTATTTCCTATCCATATTTCCTAATAATACACTACGCGTTTTGCATTTAATAATCTGTGCACTGGGTTTTTTTCAAACTCCTACACCAAAAATTTAATCCTTCACATAATATAGAATGTCTAGGAATGAAAAATGGAATATTCTAGACAACACATAGTATACTGAAATCAGCAGTTTTAAAAACATTTATAACATGCAGCATCTAACTCATACAGAACATAATGAAAACATACAACATACATTTTTCTTTCATTATTTAGGAGTTATTTAAGGATCTTATGATATCTCTGAATCATTAGTATGATCAATTTTATAATTTTATAGAACTGTAATTTAAATTCTAATTATCTAGTTGTTTGAATTCTGGATAAAATCCAAATTTAAAAAACTAGATAAATAAGCATCCAGCACTAAACTAAGTACAGTGAGAAGATATCAAAGAAATAAAAACTGACATTTTAAGTTTGTAAAGCACTTTACTCATATTATTTCATTTGAACTTTATTTAAACCCTGTTAAGTAGGTACTGACGGTATTCTTATCTTACCTTTTACAGATGAGGAAACTGAGGCTCAAAGAAACTGAGTGACTTACAGTCACATAGCTATGTCAGAGGTAGGATTTAAACCAGATCTTTCTGACTTGAAGTCTGGCTCTAATCTTTGACAGTCACTTAAAATATAGAATATAATGAACCAATTTCTCAAAGGCACTCTCCAACACAAAAATATCTGGAACCAGCTACTTTAGTAGAATTAAAATAATATTCACCTTCTTTTGCAACATGATGAACATGGAAATATGTACTGTATGATAACAATGTATGATAACCTATATCATAGGACCTGCTATCTTGGGAAGGGGGGGTAGGATGGAAAGGAAGGAGGGAACACAGATTGCAAAATGTCCAAAAACAACTACTAAAAATTGTTTTGATGTATAATCTGGAAAAAATATTAAAAAATATTCAATTAACAAAATTTACTCACCTAAGTTTAATTTGTAGGTAGAGACATTTAGGTTACATGTAAAGAGAGACCGTCCTTCAGTAAAGATGCTCAAACACTGAGATATGGCACCGACTCCTGGGAATCTTTGATTACTATGTGACCATGGGCAAGTTACTTTACCTTTCTAGATATCAGTTTCCTCATCTATAATATGACAGAGGTGGACTAGAAAGTTTCTGAGGTCCCTTTCAGCTCTACATCTATGATCCTAAGAATGAAAGAGAATAAATGCATACCCATCTGTTTTGGATAACTTAAGTATCATCTTACTTTTTGATAAGAGATTAGACTAGAATAATATCCTCAAATTTGCATTAGTTTTAAAATCACAAAATTTTCTATTTGCCTACTGGTTCCAACAAGTTTCAAATGCAAATAATTATATAAGCCAAAACTTTTTTTAAGAAAGAAAAAAAAAAAAAAGGAAATGAGTATTTGAAGGTAATACAATTCTTAGGACTTAAGAGGGAATGGAATTCCCCACCCCTCCCCACATTAATTGTTATAAGTAAACTGAAAAATATGATCACCACAAAACTTTAACCCCTGACTAACCTTGGATAAAATTAAGATTATTTGCCTACTTTACCTCTGCTATTGCTTTCTGGATAGGCACATGTTGGTTTTTGTGGAGAGCGTCGTATATCCGAATTAAGGAAAGGCTTATCGGGTGGATAGACTACATATGAAGATGCAGATAGCCGAACCATGGCTGCAGTAGACAGAGGTGGTTCAGGTAGGATGTTCTGAAAAATGAAATGTACAGTTTAGTTAATGATAAATGATTAAAAAATACCCTTTAATTAGGGCTTGAAATATCTATCATCTTAGTCGGTAATAGTTGAAATCAAATTTGTGTTTCAATCTGCTACATTTGGATACAATAGAATAGTTCAGCATTACTATTACAAAACTAATCAGGTATTTCATGCCCACACTTATGTAGTGATCTGACAAGCACTATGGAAGCAAAGAAAATTTAATTACTAGCAATTTTAGGTGAACCCTAACCACCTGTAAAAGCACTTAGCAAAACTTAAAGCACTACAGAAGCAAAGAAACCACACCATCCATGTGGAGAAGATAGACTTCATGTGAGATGGTCTCAATAATCTCATCCATTTGGTAGATAATATCCCTTGCTAGGGGGAGAGAGGGGCAGATTTAGGATAGGGGTGTCAGTAGTCCTTCAGAGGGTTTGGACATTAGATTCTGAGACTAGGATAGAAAATCAGTGAGGGAAGAATAAAAGATTTCTGTGAAGTAGCAAAGGCTTAGTAGAAATTATAAAGGAATTTGTAGTAAGGTTCTGACAGAATAGTTACATGATTTCCTTGAGCAGTGTTCAGCATCAGGGGAATAGGAGGTGAGAAGATGGAAGATGGTAACTTGTGGTGGAATCTGTCAAGTAAAAGCAGCAGTAGAAAAAGGCAGCAAGGGATTCAAGGATGGAAGACAAGTATATATATTTGAACTGGTAAACTGTAAAGTAAAGACTATGACAGGAATAAAGTGAGGACAGAACTTGAGTAGCAGACAGGGAGAAGAGAAGAGCAGTGCAGGAATTATAGGTCCCAGAGAGAACAAGGAGTATGTTTGAGAAAAATGAGGCAGAGAGAAAGAGGATAAGAACTTATATATCATGAATTTCAGGGTTTAAGGTTATAAAGGTAACATAGTTAAAGGAAAAATTACCCTTTGGGAGTTATGAGGTTTGATAAATCAAGAGGGCAGGTTGGCTTTTTGGTCTCTTTCCCCATTTCTTCTCAATCTATTTTATACCTAGTTACTAGATTAATTTTAGAACCACAGATTTAGAGCTGCAAGGGATCTTCTTAAAGGCAATTTAATCACATCCCTTTATTTTAAATATAAGGAAATGAAGGCCCCTACATCTGCACGTTACCTTACTCAAAAATCTTCTATTGCTTTTCATTGTAGAATCAGAGTTGGAATTGAATGAGAATTTCAGGAACTATTAAATTCAGCTTGTAACTCAAAAAGAATCTACAATAACCCAAAAGGAGCAACCTACATTTGCTTCAAGACCTCTAGTGAGGGAGGATGTACTCCTTCTGGGATGGTCCAATCTATCTTTTTGATAGTTCTATATCATGAAGTATTCCCCTTACTGGTAATTTCAACCCTTGTTCCTAGGTCAACCTTCTGGGGCCAAGCAGAGCAAATCTAATTCCTTTCCCCCACGGCAGTCTTCAAATAGCTTAGCTTTATGAATATTATCTCACTCTATCCCCTCACAACCCTAGGAGATAGACCTATGATTATTCCCATTTTGCAGATGAGGAAACTGAGGCAAAGAGAAGTTAACTGACTAGTCCAGGATCACATAGCTGATGAGTGAGGGCTGGATTTAACTTGAGGTCTAGCTCTACTGTATCACCTAGCTATTTTAAATACTTGAAAGCAGCTATCATGTCATTCCAAATCTTCTATTTTCCAAGTTAAATTTCCCTAGTTCCTTCAAATGATTGCTTTATAACAAGATTTTAAAGCATTTCACTGTCTTGGTTGTTCCCTTATGGATGTTCTGAAGTTAATGTCCTTCTTAAAATAAGGTACCCAGAACTAAACACAAAACACAAAATACTTAGCCATCATTAAAACCTAAAGGTTCCATTATAACTTTTCTTTGATTGCTATATTATATTATTGAATTATCTGCATTTGTACCAGTAAAACCCTCAGATATTCTAGTCACATCTACTTGTGAAGTTGTTTTTTTGAACCACGTACTGATTTTATTTTTCTATCTATGTAATCCATTTTAAAATGCTGTACTATTTAATTGGCTCCTGACTGTCTCATCCAATTTGTTAGTTATTATTCTTGGTTTTGTTTATCACCTGCACATGCATCCATCAATACCCTGTTCCAAAACACTGATAAAAGTGTTAAATAATCCATGACCAAACACAAATACCTGGATCACTCCACTGCAAACTTTCAAGGAGACACTGAGGCATCAATGACTTCCTTTCAGGTCCCCATCATCCAATCAGTACTGAATTCACCTAACTGTGCTACTAAATAATTATAGAATTTGAGCTGGAAGGGACCTCTGAGGTAATATAGTACAACTCCTTTATTTTACAGATAGAGAAACTGTATCTTTCAACTTGTCCAAAATGCATTAGTTGCAGTCAAATGCTTTGTAAAATAAAGATAAACTTTATAGCATTCCATTTTTTTATTGTTTCTATAAATAAGTTTGCAAGAGAAAAAAAAAAGGCAATGGGGTTAATCTGGTATTCCTGGCACTTAGACTGATATTCTGGACTTAAATGCTAACTGACTGACTGAATCAAACACTATGTCTTCCCTTAATGTGTCCTGAAATGGAAACCAATATTACTCTGGTACTTTGCCTTCATGAATCTCCTGTCAGTTGAACTAATTCCCACTGGAGCTTGGGTTTATTTTAGTCAGTTAAAGACAGGGGACCTATCATTATGATTAGTCCTAGTTACCCAATTTAACACTCAGAGTAAACCACCTTAAATTGGTCTCAAATTGTTCCATGTACATAAATTTTATTTTTAACTTGACAGTAAGCTCCTAATTTGTAGAAACCACATTATCTCTGATCACACACACAAAAAAACTGTACGGCCAAACTATACACATAAAAAAAAAAACGTGGATAAAGAATGCCTATTGTCCTATGATATGCTGTTGGATGTACAGCCAATAATAAAGCTGGTCTACTGGTGCAGACATTTTGAGTAGACACTACAGATGGGACACTAAATTAGGTTCAGGTTTTATTAGGATGAAATGAAGAGAGCATACCAGATTGGATTTGATTAATTGGACAATGCTCTTAATATTTCTACAAGTATCCATGAAACAAAGGACCATCTTTTAAAAAACCAATATTCTTCTGGTGATGTTACATAGTTGTGAATTAGGGAATAATATACTATCTTCAAAGAAGTTGGCAGCTAACCAAAGGACTATGGAAATACATGGTAAAATGCTGGGTTTGTACCCCAAAGAGATAATAGGGAAAAATACATGCACAAAAATATTTATAGCTGTATTCTTTGTAGTGGCAAAAAACTGGAAAATAAGGGGGTGCCCACTGATTGGGGAATGGCTGAACAAACCGTGGTATCTGATGGTGATGGAATACTATTGTGCTGAAAGGAATAATGAACTGGAGGGATTCCATGTGAATTGGAAAGACCTCCAGGAATTGATGCAGAGCAAAAGGAGCAGAACCAGGAGAACATTGAACACAGAGACTGATACACTGTGGCACAATCAAATGTAATGGACTTTTGTACTAGCAGCAATGCAATGATCCAGGACAATTCTGAGAGACTTAGGAGAAAGAACGCTATCCACATCTAAAGAAAGAACTATGGAAGTAGAAACGCAGAAGGAAAACATATGATTGATCACATGGTTCGATGGGGATATGATTGGGATGTTGACTTTAAAGGAGCACCCTATTGCAAATATTAATAATATAGAAATAGTTTTTGATCAGTGATACATGCAAAACCCAGTGGAATTGCTTGTTGGCTGGGAGGGAAAGAACATGAATCATGTAACCACAGAAAACATTCTAAATTAATTAATTAAATGAAAAAACGAAAAAACAAAAAAACAAAAAAACCAGAGCTGATACTGCCAGAAATGAAGATAGGGCTAGTTGTGTATGTTTTTCTGGTATATGTACAATGTCAAAAGAATTCAAAAAAAGCCCCCAGCAAGTATTCTGATCCCCTCTGTGGAGGTTTCACAGGGAGGCAGGGACAAGAATCATACAAGGTGAGAAGGTCTAAGGGGCTACAATCTGCAGCAATACAGGGAATATAAACATTGGTGAGTTAAAAAATTAATAAATTAAAGGTATCCCTTCCACATGATGACTTTCTCCATCATAATTTTGATATAGTGAGGGTCAGCATAAGAAATTAAATGAGAATTTTTTTTGGAGTTTTGCAGAAGCCACAAATAACATGCAAAGGCTGGCAGATGGGACAGAAAAGTTTAGAAACTCAGAAATGCAAAAAATATTTGTGTAATATCAACATAGTTTAATCTTTTTTTTTTAAACCCTTACCTTCCATCTTAGAATCAATACTGGGTATTGGTTCTAAGGCAGAAGAGCAGTAAGGTTTAGGCAGTGGGGGTTAAATGTCTTGTCTGAGGACAAATTTGAACTACAGACCTCCTGTCTCTGGCCTGGCCATATTCTACCTTTTAATAACATAAATATACATGATTTTTAAAAGTTAAAATAAGTAAAAAGATAAAGTTTTCAAAAAGAATGAGAAAGTCAGCAGATGACATGCAAAGGCTAGAAATGTAGCAATATCTTGACTGACACATAGACTATGACCAAATATTTAACACATTTTTTTACAAGTTACTGTAAATGCCCCACAAAAGAAAAACAAAACATTCATTCTTCTTTTCTGTTACAAAGGGAGGGCCAAAAAATTTTTATTCAGATTTTTCTGATCTTAGGGACACCATGACCCCAACCCTGATGATGAGGAAGGATACTTGTATACTTGTACAAAGCTTTGTAGTAGTTTTAGGTGCATAATAGGAACTCAATTATTCATTCATTCCTTCAAGTAACTGAGTACAGGGTCCTCTTCTCTTCTTCCTTTATACTGTTTCACTGGTGTTCAGCTCCCACAAATTTAATTATAATCTCTGTGGTGATCACTCTTATATCTACTACTTTAGCCCAAACCTCTCCAATGGCTTCCAATCTCACATCTGCAACTTCCTATTGGATATCTCAGCACTAGATTCCCATAAACATGCAAACTCAATGGGTCCAAATATGAACCCATTATCTTTCCCCCTAAAACTTTTCTTCTTCCTAATAGGTGTCATCCTTGACTTCTCACCCTCTCTAATCCCCCATATCCAAATCTGTTGCCAAGACTTGTTGATTTTAGCCTCTCATTCAGGCCTTCTTTTCTTCTTTAACAGTGGCACCACCAGTATAGGTCCTCATCACTAAGGCATATATTGTTATATAGTCTGCTGTTTGATCTTCCTGCTCTAATTCTTTTCCCTTAAAACAAGTGAAAGAAGTGAGATGGAACTGAGTTCATCCTGAACTTAGCTGCCAAAGTGATCTTAAAGCACAGCTCTGATCATGTCACCTTCCTTAATCAATAAATTCCAATAGTTCACTACCATTTATAGGATCAAATATAAAATCCTCTGGCATTAAAATCCTTTCATAAATTGGCTTCAACCCGCTCCAATACTCTGCATTCCAGTGATACTGGCCTTCTTGCTATTCACAGAAGACACTTCATCTCCTGATTCCAAGGCATTTTCACTTCATGTCCACAATGTCTAGAATTCTTTCAAGTGCTATGCAAAATCTCACCTTCTATAGGAAGTCTTCAATCCTCTTTGATTGCAGTACCTTCCCTCTGTTGATTATCTCCAAATTATCCTGTATATATCTTGTTTATATATTTACAAGCTATATCTCCCATTAGACTATGTGCTCCTTGAGAGCTAGGAATGTCTTTTGCCTTTGGTAGCACAGTGGATAGAGCACTGACTCTGGAATGAGGAAAATCTAACTCAAATCTGGCCTCTGACACTACTACCTGTATAACCCTCAGCAAGTTACTTAACCTTCTTTTGCCTCAGTTTCCTCATCTGTAAAACAGGAATACAATTAGTACCTGCCTCCCAGGGTTGTTAGGAACAAATGAAATAAATATAAAATGCTAAACACTATACCAAGCATATAATAAGCATTATATTAAATGTTAGCTGCTATTATTATTATTATTATTATTATTATCATTCCTAATACTTAGCAAAATGCCTGGCACATGGTAAATGCTTAATAAATTATTTGCTGACAGTAATAAGCAAGATGGAGGCTGAAAAACATAAGATGGGGTCCTCTTATTTCCACAAGTCTGAAATCTGGTAGGGGAGGTAACACATAGCTAAAAAAGCTTTAAGTCATATAATCACAGAAGGTTAGAGACAAACATAAAAGGCTTCACTTAAGTGGAGATGTCAGCTGGGTTTTGAAGATAATTAGGTCTTTGGTGGAGAAAAGAAGTACTTGAGCAAAAGTGTGAAGGACTAAAACCCCTTCAATAAATATAGAGTAGACAAATTTCCCCAGATATGACATACTTATTTGACCAAGAAGTTTCACAAGGTCATAAAACACAGTTCCTGATAATCTAGTCAATTCTTTCATTTTACAAATCAGGAAACTGATGCCCAGAGAAAGCATTTTGCCCAAGAAGGCGGGTGGCTGGGCCAGGATTCAAACCCATCTCCTAAGTCTAAACCCAGTGCTCCTTCTACAATGTTTGCCCTTTCTAAAACTGAAAGGAATATTGGAGATCACAACCACAGTCTTCGTTTTACTGATCAAGTTGGGTGTATCTACTTGATACTATGAGAAGTGATTTGCTCAAGATCAAATAGTCAGTTAATGGTGTCAGGGGGCAAAACTAGGAGCAACAGGTATTAGTTCTGCAAGGGGGCTAATTTAAATTTAGTGAAATGCTTCCTAATGAATGACTTATATAAGGAGGCAGTTTTCTCAGCTACTAGAGGTCTTCACTTAAAGGACAGGTGAATGCTTATGCATTATTCTTTAGTGGGGATTCTTGCCAGATAGAGTTTGGACTACATAGATGCTGAGGACCCTTCCAAGTCTGAGATTCTGTGATGCTGATTTTGACACTACATAAATCATAGAATTTTAGACTTGGTCTGGGAAAAACAGAGATCACATAATCCAATCATCTGGACAAGAATATCCTGTAAATTATAACAATCAAGTCAATCAATAAACACTTATTTAGCACCTAATACATGCCAGGTACAAGGCTAATAGATGGGGATGCAAAAGACAGTCTCTGCTCTTAAACAGCTTACAATCTAATAGGGGAAACAACATGTAAACAATCATGTACAGAGCAAGTTATATATAGTATAAATGGGAAATAATTAACATAGGAAAGGGTCTGGAATTAGAAAGGATTAGGAAAGGCTTCCTTTGAAGGCTGGATTTTAGTTGGGGCTTAAAAGAAGCCAAGGAAATCAGTAATAGGAGTGGAGAAGGGAGAGCATTTACCATACAGAAGACAGAAAAAAATGCCTGGATCAAAGAGCTGGAGTATCTTGTTCATGGTATAATTAGGAGTTTAATGCCACTGGACTGAAGTGCATTTGTTGGAGAGTAAGGTGTAAGGATCCTGGAAACCTAGGACGGGGTTAGGTTATGAAGGGGTCAGAATACCAAGCAGATCTTAGAAGGAATGGGAAGCCCCTGAAGTTTACTGGAGAGGTGAAAATTGGGGTGACATGGTCACACTTGCATTTTAGAAAAATCACTTTAGTGGATGAATGGAGGATGGACTTTGACTATGGAAAGACTTGAGGCGGGTAGACCCACCAGCAGGCTATTACAATAATCCAAGTGTGAGGTGCACCACAGTCAATGTCAGAGAATTCAAGAGAATTTGTAACGGAGAAAAATCAAAGATATTCCCTCAACCTTTGCTAGAAGTGAGAATACCAATAGTTCTCAAGGTAGTCCGTTCCATTTTTGTATATCTTAAACTGTTAAAAGCCTTTTCTTATATCAAACCTAACATGGCCTATTTGCAACTTATTTACCCACTGCTTTTGGTAAAGCTGAATGCCTGTTCCACGTGAAATTTTATATATTTCATAGGATCAGGGAGCAGGGCTTCAAAAGCCAATTTTACAAATGAGGAAACAGGTCCAGAGGCATAAGGTGACTTGCTCTGTGTCACCAGGATTAAAACTCACTTCCTCTAATTCAAATCCAGGGATCTTTCCATTGCACCTTACTATTCAAGCTAATTCTTCTCTTTTCCAGCCAATTAGTGTTCTTCTAAAGTAACATCTAAAACTGAATACAGATGTTATCAAATCAGGTTAAGGTATAATCACTTCTCTCATTAAGAATTTTATTATGGAAGCTACTTGCTTCTTTAGCTTTCTTGCTTGCCACGGTACACTTCACTCAGCTTAAGTTTGCAGTCCACTAAAATCCTCATCTTTTTCAGATAAACTAGTGAATGTCCAAACACGTCTTCCCTAATTTTACATTTCTGAAATGGATTTCTAAAAATCCCAAGCGTAAGATTCTATATTCATCCCTAATGAACACCACACTGAATTCTGACCAATTTTCCCGCTCATCCAGGTTGAGGAAACCAGAATCCAGGTTTCTTTGCACAGTACTACGTAGCAATGCTCCTAGCAGCCGCAGGGATGAGGTCCTCGCTGGGCCCAGTGCCTACGTGAACAGTTGGGACCTGGGGATGGGGTGGAGATGCAGGAAAAACCCGGGTGGGCCAAGGGGCAGAGATCACCTTCACCTTCACCTTCAAGGGTTGGGATCAGTCTAGGGAATCTGGAAGTGAGACACGCTCGGGAAGGGCGAGGAGACGAAAGGAAGGAGTTGGAGGAACTCGAGGAGTGAGTGGCCCCCAAGGAATCCGACGGGACCCAAACAGGAGGCGACAAAGTCGCGACGGGTCCAAGGACTGCCCTGGCCCCGTTCGAACGCAAACATTCCCTTACCGCGAAAGGAGAACAACCAGCTGAAGACGCCATCTTCCCGCCTGCCAGCAGACTCCTCCCACTGCGAGAGCAGCTCGGGTTCACCTGCCCCGCCCCAAGGCTCGTGCCCCGCCCACAAGGGAGTGACCTCTAACCAAGTCTAGGCAGCCACCGTTCCAGCTGCGGGGTGAAGATGAAGGAGGTAGGGAGCAAGGAGTACTGCGACAAGTTAGGACACCAGGGATTTACCCTATCCAGCGGTGCGCACGCACACTACGCATATCGAAAGGACAACAAACCTGGAAAGGCGTCACAAATAACCAATCAAAGAAGCGGACATCGTCCTGGAGTGGTGGGAGGGAAAGAATCCGCCCCTTCCCCAAGATGACGCCACAAGGTGTTGGATTGAGAGCCAAGAGGGCCAATAACAAAACAGGAAATTTCCAAAAGCAATGCAAGGGCAGGGCTTGTTTGTGGAGGGCAATGGGGGCGAAGGAAATTTTCCAGGCATTATTTTGGGTTGGTGTCTTAAAATGGCTATCTAAAAAAGAAAAACCGAACTGAAGTAAAAGGCCTTGGGAGGGCAAACTAATCCGATTGCCTTCTTTAAAGTTCAGGGATGAGCCGGACAATGCCTTGGGGGAAGTTCTCAGGAGGCTGTGCTTACCGTACGACCAATGACGAGGGAGTATATAAGGCGCTCAAATTACTCGGTCCAATTGAAATCAAGAAACACAGAGTCAGAAGAGCAGGAGGGAAAAATCTTCGTGGGCATTTAACCAATGAGATCCGGCGAGTCCTTCTCCAAACACCTGATTGGCCACTAGCGCGCACAACGACACTGGCCTCCGGAGTAGAGGATAGGTTTTTAAGTGAGTTTCGCGCGCAGACAGCAGAACGCTGCTATTGGCTAAAGACCTTCTTCCTTTGTGGGGGCTCTGTGCGTATCCGGGGTGAGGATAGGGGAGTGGCGCCTGAGTGACGTGAAAGCAGCGACAGCCAATCCGAAAGAGAACAGCAAGAAGGAGAAGGAAGCGGATCTGTCGCCCTGCCGCTAATCTACACCTCTACTACCCATTTCGTCTCCCTCCGCCGCCGTCGGGGCCTAAGAGGGAGCGGCCGGGAACCGTTGCGGGGCCGGGAGGGCGGGTGGCGAAGCAAAGCGGAGGGAGACGGTGGTGCCGTTAGTGCTTTAGTGCGCGACGACGGCGGCGCCGTAATTGAGTCCTAGCGGCGCAGTCGTGTGGGTTCTGGGTTGGGGTGGTGGGGAGAAGCGTAGGGAGGAGCGCGGCCCCGGTGCCCAGGCTTCCCCGGAGTATCCCGCAGGGCCCCGCGTTGCAGCGGCGGCGGAGGAGGAAGAGGAGAAGAAGGATGGCGGCCTCGGCCTTATACGCCTGCACAAAGTGTACCCAACGCTATCCCTTCGAGGAGCTCTCCCAGGGACAGCAGCTCTGCAAGGTCCGTGTGCGCCGGGCGGGGTCTGATCGGACGTGGCCCTGGGAGGGGGCTGGGTGTCCCGCGCTCCGCCTCCTTCCTCCCGTAGCCGGCGCCTCGGGGTTTGGAATCTTGGGCTCCTTGTGCGGTGCCGGGACCTTCCTGTCAGCGCAGGGCGGGGCGTGAGGGGAGATCTCCTCCCGCCGGATGGCCCGGGATCGAGGCCGAGACCCCGGAGGGGGCTCCGAGGGTGGGGCTGATCCTCCCCTCCCAACCCCCCCCCCCCCCAGGTCTCCTGCCACCTCTCTCTCCCGCTGGAGATATTTTCGCCCCTATTCCCAGCCCTTTCAGTTCTTCCCCTTCCTGGATTTTGGATTACTTTTAAACCTCTTATTAGGGGACTGAATGGTGACCTCTTCTGTAGAGAAGCAGAGCTACTTGTTTGGGAATAGAACAAGGAATTGGTTCATTCGAATTTTCTCAGATCCTATGAAAAGCAAACATGAATATTTGTAAGCAGAAGGGCAAAATAGTTAAAGGCTACAAAACCTTGAAATTGACTCTACCAGGTTGCCTTCATATTTAACCCTATCTGTAACATACACAAATTTAATAAATGCAAAGATCCATTTTTTCCCTTAAGGAATTACAATATATTTTTAATCGAAGTTATATGCTAGGACATGATACATCTCTTGTGGAGAAATTATACTCTTGTTTTGAAATTATAGAGATGTTTTTCCTCCCCTTCCACCTTTGAAGAAGAGACTTAAGACTGCTAAACATTGACGATTGCTATATTAATTTCTTTCAGGAATGTCGGATTGCACATCCTATTGTAAAGTGTACTTATTGCAGATCAGAATTTCAACAGGAGAGGTTTGTATAAATAGTTAAGGCGTTTAAGAACATAAAACTTTTCTCCAGGATATACTTTTACTGCCAGTAATCCAGATTTTGTGACTATTTCCTATAAAATTTTGATCTTAAATTGTAATATTTGTTGATTAGACCAGTAGTTAATGCCAAAATATGTATATATTTTTAAGACATCTTTGAAGAAGTACATAGTTTGACCTGTTTCTGACCTACTGTAATCAGCTGTGCATGCTCATCTTTGTAGTGTGTCAATGTCTTAAAAGTTGTCTTTAAAGGGGGCAGCAGGGTACCTCAGTGGATTGAGAGCCAAGCCTAGAGACTGGAGGTCCTAGGTTAAAATCTGGCCTCAGACACTGCTTAACTGTGTGACCCTGGGCAAGTCACTTAACCCTCATTGCCTAGCCCTTACCACTCTTCTGCCTTGGAACCCATACTCACTATTGATTGTAAGACAGAAAGTAAGGCTTTTAAAAAAAAGTTGTATTTAAACTTAATTATGGCATGTGAATTTTTCTTTTCAGCAAAACTAACACAATTTGCAAGAAGTGTGCGCAAAATGTGAAGCAGTTTGGGACAGTAAGTCTGTGCCTTACTTATGTTTTCATTTTGTCACTGAAGAATTATCTGTCAAATAATGTTTCTTACTAAAGCCAAGTCATCTATAGCAGCATGCAAACCTGAAATCATTACTTAAACAGATTGAGGAAATCATCCACTCTACTTCCTAACAATTTCTCTGCACAATCTTAAATCTAGAATTTGGGAAGTCATACTTCCTTGGGGGGAGGGTAGGGGGGGAGGAGGGCTAAACAAAAACAGTAGTCTTATACAGAACCCAATTATTTAGAAAAGTTGAAATCTGCCTACCTTTTCTACCTGTCAAACTTGAGCATTTTATGAGAGAAGTATAGTAATCTTATTTCCAAAAGCCATTTTATATGTCCATTAGTACAAATTCTGTCCAATTTCATAAACTTGGATCTACTTATAATGTAGTTCAGTAAGCACATTGATGATCCTTATGAGGACCTTAGATGCTACAAGATTCTGAAATTGTTTTCACTTCAAAGAAAGATCAAATTGTTTTATGTGGTTTGTGTACACCATACAGATTATTTTTAAATGGACTGTGAAGTATGTGATAAGTAATGAATTAATGTACCTCCTCATTTAATATGATTGAGAAATTGGGAGTTTGCATTTATCACATTTATTTCATTTTTTTAAACATTATTTAGTGCTTTAAAAAAATCACAATTGTTCTTACTCTGTTCATATTATTTCCATTTCCCCAAAGAATAATAGTGAGTTCATATGTCCAAAAAGAAAACATGATAGTATCCATGAGTTGTGGCCATGCTTGAGCAATTAATTTTTGAATACTACTCTAAAATATTTAAACATTTTTATTTTTCCTTAACATTGCATTAGGATAAGGATTTTCAGCATTATAATGCCTAAGTTAAAGTTGTTTCTCTATCAATTTCAGCCCAAGCCTTGTCAGTACTGTAATATTATTGCAGCATTTATCGGTACAAAGTGTCAACGTTGCACAAATTCTGAAAAGAAATATGGACCACCACAAACCTGTGAACAGTGTAAACAACAATGTGCTTTTGATCGGAAAGAGGAAGGAAGAAGAAAGGTAATTTTTTTTTATTTTCATGGTACTATGAAGTCCGGAAATAATCATATCACTGATTTGAATTTAAGGTGGAATCCACAATATTTGTATATTTCTGGATAATGGGTTCCATTTACAGCCCCCTGAGGTATTCTCAGGATAGCACTGAACTAGGAGTTAAAGTGGTGTTAGTAACTGTGTAGTTGTAGTTCTTTTGAGTCATTTCTTAGTTGGAATGTTTATAGATACCAGTTATTACTTAGTAGTAACAATATTTCTGTTTTGGATTTTATACAGATTTGGAAATGGGTTTTTTCTTATCCCTTCAATCAAAGCTGAGAGTTTTACAGTTGTGAAAAATATGTAGTATTTTATTAGTTAATGTTCACTATATACTGAAATAAATGTCAGTATTATCATGGCATGTACCTTCTGACTTTTCTAGAAATGGAATAGAAATTTAAACTTATAGGAACAGGAGGGAGAATTTTTGCTGTTCATTTGTGTCCAATCCTTTATGACTCCTTTTTGAGTTTTCTTGGCCACGATACTAAAGTGGTTTGCCATTTCCTTTTCCTGCTCATTTTACAGTTGAAGAACTGAGGCAAACAGAGTTATTAAGTGACTTGCCCAGGATCACACAGCTAATAAATGTCTGAAGCCACATTCAAACTCAGGAAGATGAGTCTTCCTTACTCCAGACCTGGTACTCTATCCACTCTGCCACTTAACCCCCCCACCCCACCCCCATAGAAAGAATAATTTACCCTTAAATGGATTACATATTCTTAAATTCTCAATTTCAGATTAATTCCACAAACATCAGGTGCTGATTATATCACCAAAAATTATCAAAAACAAATGCAATGCTTTAGACGGCCTATTTTTAAAGTTCCTTATAAGATTCTGTTTTCCAACTCAGAATAATTTTATTTAAACTTTTTGAAAGGCTACCCTGAATTTTAGGTAATTTCCCAAGAGATTTCATTTATAGTTAGTTTGAGGACTCATTTGATCTAATATAAATGTTCTTCTGAAAGGTTGATGGAAAATTACTATGCTGGCTCTGCACCCTATCATATAAGAGAGTTTTACAGAAGACAAAGGAACAAAGGAAAAGCCTGGGTTCTTCACATTCTAATTCATCCTCCTCATCACTTACTGAGAAAGACCAACATCATTCAAAACACCATCACCACCACCATCACCATCACCATCGTCACAGCAGTAGTCACCACAAGTAAGTACTTAGAATTTCAGTATCTAGTTATATAATTTGAGAAATCTCTCAATGCTTATAAGAAAATACCTCAGCAAGGTTGTAATTTAATCTTAATATTTTTTGTCTTTTTGGATATGTGCCCTGTATCTTTCCTTTCTAGATTGTTATCTTTTCCCCAATCTTCCCCACCACCTTAAAACTTAATATTTTTGTATTCAAATTTCTTGATAACACTTGTGGTATTAATGATATGGTTGAGAATAAATTGCTTTTAGCTTATATTCAAATCACAAGTAAAGACAGTAAATACAGACTAAGGTTATAAGAAAGATATGTCAACACATTACCAGTTCATAGGCTTGGGTTATCAGATGCTTCAGTATTTCATTGATTCATATATGTTACTCTGGACTGTTAGTATGAGGATCATTCTCATGAAAACTAAATGTCAAAACATTGGGGAGGAATGTATGGAAATTTTGCATTTAAAGAGATAAAAAAGATCTTTTCACAAGTAAAAAACCATGAATTTTCTTTTAAGTTTTTGAGTTCTGGTTAATTCTTATTTTCTCAATTTTGTAGGTGTTGACATTTATAACTGAAATATTTGTGAGTGTGAATAGGTATTTATGAATAAACGTTGAAGGTCATTAAACTAGAAAAAAATTGTACTCTTACCTAAGAAGCAGAATTTTACTATTTTTTAAAACAAGTGGACTTTATGCCCTAATAAAGGAAGTATATCTTTCAGTCGCATTTTTGAAAATTGCAAAAAGATGCCAACAATATCATATCCTTTTTTTAACCTTTTTTCTACTTTTTAGACTTTCTGAAAATTATATAAGAAAAGCAACATATGAAAAACCTAAATATTGAAAGATTAGTAAATGAAAATTTACATGCTAAAGCTTCTTTGCATTTCAAAATTTACTGCAAGCTTCCTTCAAATGGCAAGTTTTTCTGGGGCATTAAAAATAGTTTCATTTATCCAAAAAAAAAAACTACATCTTAGGAGAACATATAATGATAAAATAACTCTATATATAGTACTTCCAGGAAATTTGGTCCAACAAGTAGAAAAAAGTTTTAGGATTTGAAGTGGATTTTTTGTAAAGTCAAATTTATTCGCCATTTGTCATTTGTTTCATATTTGTATTTGGTTAAAAGATGTGACTTAAAGATTAGAAAGGAGGTACTTTTATCATAGTCGAGCATCCTGAATTGCTATGAGATAAATTAAAAGGTTGATATTTAAAATTACAACTTTTCCACTTGCCTTAAATTTTCATAATATGCCATACATTTCTAAAAATATGAGGGGGTGGGCTAAATTTTGTAATGATTTAAAGTATGATTGTTCTTTGGAAAATTTTCCCTAGACTTTTGCAACAGAATTGTCTAGGTTTAGGGGACAAAGGATCAGAGTCTTAAGCCTTTTTTCTGAGTGGTGGGATAACATAAACCACCAACACATGATTGCCAAAGGACTATTATACTGACAGTTCAAATCAGAATACTTTTATTAATAGGTGTTCTTAGAGGATAAGATACAAGGGGACCAATTAGATTATAAAGTTCACATTTTTATGAGACTTATCGATTTTCTTATGACAGAATGATAGGTCTTATAGGTTAACGCAAGGAAGTTGATGTTAATAAAATTTAATTTCATTGAGGTTTTTGATTTTGTCCCCCAAGAAAATCTCATCATTAAACTGGAAAAAATATGGTCTAGACCTCCCAACTATTAGGTGAGTACACAACTGACTATAGGGTCCTCTCTGTAGAATAATTAAAATAGTAGGTCACCAAAAGGTGCATGCTAATAAGTAAGTTCAAGGGAAAGACCAAGTTGGATCCCAAATTGACCATAATCTAGACATCATAATTCTCATAGTAAATGATAAATCGGAGAATTAATTTTTTCCTTGTTTTTAAAGATTATGTGGCTGGTGTTACTTGTCTTTATCTTGAGTGTGGCCAGGAAAAACAAAACAATTGTTGCCATGCTAAATGCAAGTAAAGATTCTTTTCATTTGATGTTATAATCAGTTTGTAGAACTATTCACAACTGTGTCTTTAAACCTATGGCTTGCTCTTCACATTTGCTCAAAAAGACCCACCTAATTTCTGATTGCTGCCTTCCAGGTTGGTCTGTATGCCACTCTCTTTTCTCAGCAGTTCAGTAAGGACACATGCAGAATAGTGTACTTGAAGAAAAACTAAAGTATATGAATGCAAGATTGTGAAGGACTAGATATGTGTAAGTACAGCAGAAAAAAAAGTCCAAAGGTTGTAATAAGTAACAGGCAAACCGAGTTAGCAGTGTATCATAGTGGTTTAAGAAGTAAGAATACTATGATATATAAACAGTATCATAAATTAGAATTGTGAACATTTTCACTATCCCAGGTATTGTCTTAATCTTTACAAGATGATTGTATCTAGTTTACTTTAACAACAGAAGAGGTATAGAGAATTGGGAGAACGGTTTAGGAAAGCAAGGAAAAGTCAGAAGAATTAGAGAAACCAAAATACTCTTTCTGGAAAAAGTTTTTTTCTCTTCCACGATTGATGCTTTCCAAACTCCATAGATCAAAAGGATACTAATGCAGCAAAAGCAATTTATGATAAGGAAGAATTTCATCAGGTTCAGGATTTTTACTAAGACATGCCTTAATATAGGGTAAAAATCTCAACTGAGATGGTTAAATCTTAACCATCTTAAACCACAGTAACCATAGTCTTAAATTGATGACTTTCAAACTTTGAAATTATATTACCTCTCTGGTGATTTTCATATTCTTAAAAGGCCCCATATATTAAATTGTGAGATGATGGATCAAGTACAAATTATAAACAACTCTCTATTGCTATGGTGTTGTTTTTTTTCCAGGAACCCATTAAGATGCCTGGTGGAGTTGTTTGATCAAATTATTTTTCATGGTTTCTTCATAAATTCACAAAACTTTTAGTCTGAAAATGGTATAGACAAATACAGCATCATAATTGGCTTATTGAGATTTTCATTCTGATATCTTAAATGAATCACCTTTGCTGACAAAAACATGTTTTTATAAACGTTTAATTTTGTCCTCCATTGGTAATATATTATTAGATATTTTTAATAGATGTTAGTAGATGTTAATTGTATGTATTTCAGAATCAGCAGTCTGAGTCCAGAACAAGAGCAAGGACTGTGGAAACAGAGGTAAATGTTTACTATTTCTAAACTACAATAATATTTTTGAATGTTTCTAAATGAAACACTTAGTTTAAACATCTAGTTGAATTTCTTCATTTTCCAAATTAAAGGAAACCAGAGTTCATTAAGGCTAGACAGCTAATTATAGGTAAAATAGCATTAAAAATCCTATAAACTGGGGGCAGCTGGGTAGCTCAGAGGATTGAGAGTCAGGCCTAGAGATGGGAGGTCCTAGGTTCAAATTTGGCCTCAGATACTTCCCAGCTGTGTGACCCTGGGCAGGTCACAACCCCCATTGCATAGCCCTTACCACACTTCTGCCTTGGAGCCAGTACTATCTATTGGCTCCAGGAGGAAGGTAAGAGTTTAAAAAAGAAATTCTATGAACTCCTGACTTTCAAGTTGGTGCTTTTTTTGTTTTTTGTTTTTCCCTTTGGCTTGCCACTTCTGTACTAGGTTGACTTTTTAAGACAATAAAATGGTTTCCTTCAAGTGTCAGTCCAAATCCTACTTTCTTGCACAAGACTTGTCCCAGACTCATTTCCCTCTCTACTTCCACAACGATTTTTTTTTCTAATTGTCTCCCTATTTGAATAAGTTCTTAAGTTCTTGGAGCGAGGGGCTTTTTTTTTTTTTTTTTCCCCTTATGTCCCTAGCACTTTGTGTAATGCCTGGCACAAAGCAAGAACTTTAAAATTGATTGTTTGATTATATACATTATATTTATTTTAAAAATTGACTGGTAGAACTTCTATAGTTATTATTTTATACTCATTTTCTTATTTGGTTTTAGCCATAAAACCTCTGCAACTATTCAGAATGAAACTCCAAAGAAAAAACCCAAACTGGAATCCAAGCCATCCAATGGAGATAGGTAAAATTTGATTTCTTTACTGCTATGAAATTTCAGCCCAAGAGAACAATGATGGTTGATAGTTGCAACTATTTGATAAAAGAAAATAAATTGGTATCCTCCAGTGTTAATTTCTTGGTATCGTATAGGACAGTGACCATAATCATTGGATGTTTTTTCATGAAAGTTTGACAGTATGAAAATGGCACTGTTCCTACTGCTTTGTTTTGACAAAAAAAAATTGAGTATAAATAATGTGGAAAAGACCACATACTTTAAAAGAACATTTTCTAATTTTGGTGCCCTTCAGAGAAATGCAAACTTGAAATCAATAAGTATTTTTTAGTCTTCTAAGTTTTGTTAGAATAGAATTATTATATAGTACATTAGCCAAACATTAACTGATGTTACTGTACAAATTGGCTGCCTATTGCTTTACGCTAGAAATATTGACCCCCTAAAAGCTAATACTGAATTATATTTCTGCAGGTATTTGTAATGTGTGCCATTAGTAAGGTAATTTGCCAGTTGCATCCATTTCTGTCAGGTACATATTTTTTTGCATTAGCCTTAAGGATGTTTGTGGAATTGTCTAATTTATGCATTTTTGAACACATGCTATTTTTTTTTGGACTTCTGTTAATTATATTTTACTTCTCATTTTTAGTAGCTCTATAAATCAATCAGCAGATAGTGGAGGAACTGACAATTTTGTGCTTATAAGCCAGCTGAAAGAAGAAGTGATGTCACTTAAACGTCTCTTACAACAAAGAGACCAAACCATTTTAGAAAAAGATAAAAAGGTGAGAACATAAGCCATTGAAATCTGATGAATTGTTATATCTTAAATCTTATTTGACAGCTGCAAATATAAATCTATATAGTCTTCAATAGAATTTATCATGTCATTTGTTGTCATCCTATATGAAACAAATGCTTACGGTGGTTTTCCTTGGAACCAATAGCAGTAGAGAAGCTTAAAGTTATTCTAAGGAACTAGTACCAGTTAGAATTTTATTGATTTCTGAATGCTAACTTCACACATATACATTTTTAAAATATGTCTCAGTTTTGTTTTAATGAGAAAGAACATTATGTGAAATATTGTGATTCAAGGAAATAATTTAGAGCTTTTAATTTTTAGTCATTTTTTTTAATCTGACCAATAAGGGTCAAGAATGAAAATCATCCTCATGAAACTGGTATAAGAGCCAACATATAGCAAATGATAGATCATAGGTTCAGATTATTCTGCTATGAATAAATGCACATGAATACGTTATGTAGAAGTGAAATTAGAATAGCATCTTGCAGGTAGCTAGGTGGGTGTAGTGGATTGGAACACTGGGCTTAAGTCTAGAAAACTCATCTTCATGAGTTCAAATCCAGCCTTAGACACTTACTGCCTATGTGACCTTGGGCAAATCACTTAACCCTGTTTGCCTCAGTTAAAATAATAAAATTAATTTGGGGTCAATTTAGGAGGCTCAGAAGATAGAGAGCCAGGAAAATCCTGGTTTCAAATGGCTTCAGATAATTTCTAGCTCTGTAACCTGGGCAAGTCCCTTAACTCCAGTTGCCTTGCCCTTACCACACTTCTATCTTGGAACGATACCTAATATTTATTCTAAGACAAAGTAAAGGTTTAAAAAAGAAAAGCATCTCAAGGCAATCTTATTTTTAGTTCATATGTCCTATCTTTAAGCAATTTAAGTGAACTAACATTCTTTAAAATTTGCATTAAATTTGAACCTTTTTCTGTTTTCTAGTATTTCGATTTTAAAAGGTATAGATTTGGCTTAGTATATAATTATGTGTATGTGAATTATTCTTATTGGCTTTATCTAGAACAGCTTACTGCTTTACCTCTATGTAATCCTTAAGAGTAAGATATTGCTTTAAAAGACAAGCTCCGGAGCAGCTGGGTAGCTTAGTGAATTGAGAGACAGACCTGGAGATGGGAGTTCCTGGGTTCAAATCTGGCCTCACACTTCCTAGCTGTGTGACCCTGGGGAAGCCACTTTACCTCCCATTCCCAAGTATTTACCACTCTTCTGCCTTGGAACCAATACACATTATTAATTCTAAGGCAGAAGATAAGGGTTTAAAAAAAAAAAAGACAAGCTCGTTTTAATATAGTTATCTTGCAGACTTAGTATATAAAAATTCATAAATAAGCAAAGATAAATATAGGATGGTTATTCATTTTTGTTAGTCAGTTTTAAACAGCTTTTCATTTCATGGAGATTAACCATGTAGTTTTTTAAATTAGGAAACCCCTTGCATTTTTTTAAATGAAAAGGTAGTATTTGTTATAAGTTTAATTAGAACATGATTTAAAAGGTATCCATTTGGAGAAATGGGTAATTCCAAAGAAAAGCAGAAGTGATTTTTAATTACTGTTTTGGATTTTTTTAACACCATTTTATGGTGGTGTAACATCACATCAGTGCAGATAATTTAGTTGATTTTATTTTTAGTGTTTTTTCCCATAATGTATCAAGGTGGTTGACATTAGCAATTATAAATAAATTACTAATCATCAATACTAAAATCATGTTTACCCAAAAAAGCATATATTCAAATATAATTCATCAAAATACACGTGTAGGAATACCCAATTCAGTAACTAGCTGTTTATTACCATGAATAGAGATTGTTATCAGAATATTGTCAGAAGTCTTTTAAATATCAATGAAGATACAATCTATATATTCTTAGAGTCCACAACAAAGGCAATGATTTTAGGTAGAATGTAGAATACTGTAATTCTCTTTGTTAGTTTCTCTTAATTTTGCTTATCAATTAATTTTTAGATAATTAAATGATTATGTTGCATATTATAGCATAAAGGATTGGATTTTAAATATGAAACTTGCACAATAGGGTATGCTTAATTTTCTGTGGATAAAAATTCCATTGTTATAATAGTATTATAGTTGAAAGATCACTTGTAGCTAGCTTCCTTCAACCTTGTATTTGTTATTCCCATACTTCTTTTTACAAAAATATTTATTTGTATCTAAGAATGTTTACAGCTAGATATTTTTGGCTTTTTCAGTTTAGAAGCATCTGGCTCGTATGAGGAACCAAATATATGACTTCTAAGCAATTATTAAATATGGATGTTATCTAAGTGAATTGAAAAAAAAGGTTTTGAAATTTGCTGCTTCCCTTTCTCAATCCATATACTTATTAATACTACTACATTTCTTCTAACCTTTCTTTCAACCAGGAATGTCAAATAGTGATAAGTGAATTTTAAAATGGAATTTTTCAGACTTTTGGGAAGCTGGATTTTGATGATCATATTTCTTTTTGTACTTAATATTAAACTTTATTTTTGGCAGTCCCTTTGTTTTATCTTTTAAAAATAGCAAGGAAAATCTTAGATCATTATTTTAGAATATTTGAAAAAATTACTTTAAATCTTAGAATTTTTTTTTTCAGGTTATGCTTTCTTGCCTAATTTATTTTGGTTTCTTATTGTTATTCTAAAGTAATATCTGTTGAATAAACTCCTGGCTACATGAAGTACATTATTGTTTTTTAAATCTTGGAAGCATTTCCCAGTTTATATCACACAACTGAAGTATATATTACATAAACTGTCCTGCATCTAAAAAATGTCAATGTAGTAGGTACTGTCAAACAATGTATATCCAGATAATAAGACCTTCCAAAAAAAGGTTTTATTTCTAAACCTTATACATATTCAATTGCCACCTTGAAACTAAAATCCATACAACAGTAAAACAGATTTGTACATCTAAGTATTTTTGAACTAACAAAACTGTACTTAAAGTATAACTAGAACATGGAAATCATGACATTGATATTAATCTGCATTACTTCGAGCATAGAATTGTGGATATAATTCATGTATATTGATATATTTTTTAGTTAACTGAATTGAAGGCAGACTTCCAGTACCAGGAATCTAATTTGAGAACAAAAATGAACAGTATGGAGAAAGCTCACAAGGAAACTGTGGAACAACTACAGGTAAATACTTTTTTAGCATATGGTTTTCTCCCTCTCCTGATTTATAAAGTATAGGGCCTAGAGAAAAAATTGTAAACCCAGAGAACATGTCAGAATGGTCTAGATAAGCCTTCAACACAGAAGAAAACAAATAGTTGATTACCATTTTCTTATTTTAGCTCTTCCTCCTCATACCTTTCTTTACTATATGGCCAACTCTTTTGACCTAAAATTAAAGTACCCTCTGCTGTTCTGAAGAAGGGCCCTCCTATTCAGATTTGTTTATGATGTCGTCTTTGCTGGGGGGGGGGGGGGTTGTCACAGGGGAGGAGTTCATATATTTGGAGAGCAGTATATTGGTAAGTTGTTTTTTTTTTTTTAAACCCTTACCTTGTCTTAGAATTGATACTAAGTATTGATTCCAAGACAGAAGAGTGATAAGGTCTAGGCATTTGGGGCTATGTGACTTCCTTAGGGTCACAAAGCTAGGAAGTGTCTAAGGCCAGATTTTGAATCCAGGACATTCCCATTTCAAGATCTAGTTCTGTCCACGAAGTTACCTAGCTGCCCCCTTTCCTCCCCTTTTGTTCATTACTCCTGTTTGTGACTCCTAAGGCCAACCCACCTAGCTGCTCCAACAAGTATTGTTTTTTATAAAAATCTTGTATAATTCTTTTTTTATTCACTCGGGTTTGAATGTTGAGTTCTTGTGTGGATTCTAAATATTTTGCAAAGTAGTCTATAATTAAACCCAATAGAAAGAAGAGTGAGTGAAATTCAGACTGAGACTAACCTTACTTGAATCAACTTAACTCTTTTTTTTTCTAATTTTTAATTTTTTTTAACCCTTACCTTCTGTCTTAGAATCAGTACTATGTATTGGTTCCAGGGTAGAAGAGTGGTAACGGCTAGGCAATGGGGGTTAAGTGACTTGCTCAGGGTCACACGGCTGGAAAGTGTCTGAGGCCAGATTTGAACCTAGGACCTCCTGTCTCTAGGCCTGGCTCTCAATCCACTGAGCCACCCAGCTGTCCCCAAACTTAACTTGCTCAAAAGACCTGTTGAGCTCTGTAAAAATTGCAAGAAATTATTTTGGTTGGTTTTTTCTTTTTAAATTGGGGCCAGAATGTATTGTGTAGCTCTTTTTCTTATAGAACCTGAAAATTCTAAAAGGCTATTGTCCTATTTTTTCAATTAACTAACTTCCATGAGTTACATATTTATAACTAAACATCTTTGCTAGATTTTCTGACAACCTCTGTTATGTTAAATGTATCATTATTAATGAGATAGTTTTCCTTATACTATTTCTTGATTTCCAGTGTTTCATGTGAAGACTTTTTAATGAAGTTAAAAAAAAAGCTTTAAATAAGCTAATGTCCCAGATTAAGCTAGTAAAAATTTAGCTAAATAGAAGGAAATTTTAATTTGCTAATGGCTTTCTGGTTATTTTTCAATCACCATTATTATCTTAAAATCATTAGTCTCCTCTTCCCTCCCTCCCTCCCCCACCTTTTTTCAACATGCTCGAATACACACAGAGAAGATACATAGAACTTTTGGGGATTTTTAGTTTGGCAAAGTTTAAATTGACGGGATCTCAACCCTCATTGTCACCTTTGGCAAGTAGTAAGACAAGGAATATTCAAAATATTGAAAGAGTTTTGTAGTATTAAAGAATACCCTAACATGCTCAGATTTTGAAGGTAGTAAATGGTTCCCTGTCAGTCATAGTTGATTTCTTGAAGAAAATAAATGTAATTTAGCAAAAGATAAACTTGAGTTGTTGAAGTCTAGCAAATATTTTACAAAATGGTTTTAAGATGGTAGGATGAATGTACGTGGAAGAGAAGAAGGAAAAAAAAATGTCTATGAGAACAAGATAAGTTTATTTAAATAGGGTAATAGCAGTTAAGGGTGAGAGAGAGTTAAAACCAAGACATAGGAAAGTGTGTATTGATGAGAATTTGGCTTCTGGTTTTAAAGTTTCCAGCTCCAAAATATTATTTTAAAAGGAAATATAGTACCTTTTGTTTGGATCTAGTTTTCAAAGCCAAGATTTATTTATTCATGTTTTGAAAATGTGGTAGAGTAGAAAAGTACCATACTAAATTGGAAAACCTCTTGGGCAAGTCTTTCCTCAGAATCTATTTGTAAAATGAGTATAAAACAATAGTTGGCTACTTCATTCTTGTGAGGATCAAATGAAATTATGTATATTAATAGTCTTGGTAAATCATAAAGCATAATGCAGAGCAAAGTTACAAAATACAGAGTATTATTAAGAATAACATTGGCAAGGAGTGGTAAAAGTATATTACCCTAGTATAGTCCATTTTTAAGGTAAGTGAGCCATGAATTTTTACATTACTATTGAATTTAAACATCAATTCATTCATCTAAATTTCTTAGCTTATACAAGTGATGGGCAAATTACTGCTGGCAAGCCAGATGCGGCCCCCTGAAATGTTCTTTCTGGCCACGCAACATTATTCCTAATCTGACAGATACAATGAGTAGGATACAATACAATGAAACTTCAAAAGAGTCGCCTTAGAAACAGACTGACAGATGAGCATTTCCTTTCTTTTGGTCACCTCTTTAAAAAGTTTGCCCATCACTGGCTTATACCAATATTATTGAAATCTTTATTTTTATGTTTTTATAAATATCTCATATTTATAAGTTTTAATAACACAGTTCTTTATATAGTACTAATAATTATCCTTAAAATTTTTTATTATAAAAGCCTTATTTTTAATCACAAGTGTTTTTTGTCTACTACAGGCCAAAAATAGAGAACTACTCAAACAGGTTGCAGCATTGTCGAAGGGTAAAAAGTTTGATAAAAGTGGAAGTATATTAACATCTCCATGAGGAAATAATTATTCACATTTAGTGTTTCTGCTTAAAATGTAAAATTGAATAATTCTGTGAAGCCCTTAAAATTCTGTGTAGTACAAAACATATTTTTGCACACCAAATGAGTTGGCGTGTTTCCTATTCACTTTTGTAACTAATGCAGCATTTTTTTTTAGTTTTCAAAGTATTCAAATAAACTACTTCAACTGGCTTGAAGAATCTTTTTAATTTTTTGATATCCAAGAACTTTGTTTGCCAGCAATAGTATTAAAAGTTGTAAAAGGACAGAAAACAGTGCTCTTTTTAAAAATGCAACATGCAATAATAGAATAAATGTCGTTTTTAAGAGCTAAAAGCTGATTTCTTTATTTGACATTGCTTACTTCAGATAATCTGGTGTTTTTTTTTTCCTCTTTTTAAAAACCCTTACTTTCTGTCTTAGTATCAATTCTAAGAAGAGAAGCAAAGGGCTAGACAATTGGGGTTAAGTGACTTCCCCAGGGTCACACAACTAGGAAGTGTCTGAGATCAGATCTGAACCCAGGTCCTTCAGACTCCAGGCCGGGCACTCTGTCCACTGTGCCATTTAGCTGCCCCCAAATGATCTGTTTTCGAGTTTAGGAGTATGTAACTTTTGGAATAAGGAACATGATAAACACTTAAATTTTTGGCAACTGTGTTCTTTTACTTTCTATTAAAACATAGTAAACTTAGGAGGGAAATCATGGTGCTTTTATTAAATGAAATTTAGAAATATATGTAAATATGTTTTAATAGTTGCATCAGAAGTAGTCGTCAATGAGTAGCTTAGTATTTTCATTATTGTGATAGGATTTAACATTTATTGTACAGTATCCAAGGTAAAATATGTGTTTTTGATTTGTAAAAACTACTGTAGATTTTTACTTACAAGTGCCTTTTTGCCACCTAATGTTTTTATTTATAGGAATGCTGATCTTTTGTACATAAGGTTTTGTTTTTAAGATCATGTTTAATAAATGTTTGTATATAAATGAATATGTACAGGAGACATTAAAAAGGAAATGGAAATGTAAACTGCTAGTGAAATGCTTGAGGTTGCATTAAGAACTAACAAACGACTAGTACATATAGGTTTTTTAGATCATTGTGATTTGTGTCTAGGATAAGGGATAGTATTGGTCTTGGTATTTGTCAGTCATTTGCCCAAATATTTTCATTTTAAATCTCTTGATAGTACTATATTTTAATTCTGCCACAATGAGTCTTCATCTTTGTGTGCAGAAATATGCATGTATACCTATATACATAGTTCTACATATTTTTGATTGAATTTTAAAACATCTTTACTTCTGCTTTCCCTACTTTTATCTGATTAATAAAGTTAATGTCAATGGTCACCACTGCATAGTTGAATAAATTCTAAAGTTTCCCAAAGTTGCTTTAAATTTCTTTTGAAGCTGTTATTTATTTTTCTTTAAATAAATTGCAATTACGAGTACATTCTAGTGGTGTTTACAAAGCAAATTGTCCCAAAGTTTTAAATCATTATTCTCAAAAGGATAGTGTAGTATAATGTTAGTGGTAAAAAAATTACATACAAGGCCTTTTTTAAAAAAAAATGATTTTGAGTCTTGAATGGAATTGGTCTGCTTTAAAAATATACCACTTCAGCCTTTGAGTTCATGAGCATTTAAAAAAAAAATCAAGTAGTATATTAGGTTCATTATTTGAATAGAATGAAATTAACAGTTCTTGCCCCCAACATTTTATAGCATAAACCCACTCATCTCTGCTCTGGGCAAACTACTTCCCACCTCATTTTTATTACTGGATATATATATATATATATATCATTATAAAAGTTTTCATGATTTAAAGTGTGGACTAAACCAACATTTGAATTTTATTGCCCTGAAAAGGATGGCTTTCTCAAATACAATTGTGGGTGGTGCTACTCTTTTTTTGAAATGGCTTGTGTTTTAGTAGCTCATTCCTACAACGATTCAGTATAAGATCACACTCATTCTTTGATGCCCTATTTAGAAGTATAAAGTTAGGGTAGTTTTCAAGTGAAGCATAGACCGAATATTTCTAACTTGGGGGGGAAAA